>NC_135560.1:9325097-9562597 GCF_964340395.1 Glandiceps talaboti | reverse complement strand
AAATATAACTTGACAAAACAAAATGGCTGCATTGGTACCAGCATATCTGAATCTCGAATAACCTTTTACCCGGATTATGTTGCGTTTTAGAATATTATAGTACTGAATATTCATTATTTCCAGATATGTAGAAAGTTCAAAGGTGAAATCTCAATTATAGCACGAGCACTCAAAATACTATAGATTCGAAAGTTATTGGCAAACATTTAAAGTTCGCCGAAATATTTCCGAGTTATTTATTTTATTGCTTGAAAGATTTGAAATTGAAATTGAAAAAATGAAATGTAATTAAAAGTATAAGCTTAAATGTTTTCTTCGAAAGCGTACATCTTCTACCAACAAATACAACTTGAACTCAAAAAAGTGACATTATAACCAATGTCTTATTGTTCGTTAAAGTCAGTGAACAAAATGAACTTATAAAAATGTTGATACAGTGTGGTGGAGGTGATTCTGGTAGTCTAGATGCTACCCGTGGTATATCGAGGTTCAGTAATCGGGACACTTGTGTTTTTGAATTTATTAGTAACCAATAAATGAATATGTCATAATGAACATCATTTATTGTTTTTTGTTACAAATAAAATTTTATATTGCTCAGCGTTTGAGTGACGTTATCTACATGTACCATTTCAGTGACGTTATCTACCGTTTCAGTGACGTTATCTACAAAAAAAAATTTTGTGGATAATAAATACGACTTCCGGTGTAACGATAATCAGATACATTCCATGAGTATAATGATATCAAGAATAGGTTCGTGTACACAATTCAGCACAGTACGAAAGACTCAAGGAAAAAACCTTGATTTTATTGAACTGTCCCGAGATCAGGCAATGAGAAAATCGTCCATGTCACACTACATTATCATCATTGGTATTTCTTTTCTCAAATTTAACCTCGGTGACTAAAACATATTATATGTATCGTGGAGTGACTATAGAGTTCATTGTTTGATGTATATTGAATTATCGTATATCCAAACAAAGTGTCCATGACAAATTACAAAAGGTACAAGGGCAAAGTCCATCGATGAAGCATCATAGAGATTTTTTCCCTATGTAAGTGCATACAGCACAGCAGACAACTAAGCTATGAAATCTACAACACAGTTTGACTAGTATAGCTAAGTTATGAGTTTGGGACACAGTTTGACAATTTAACCCTGGGTAATGTAATAGAGTTATATCTATACCCGACTAATTGGATATTGATTGTAATGTTCGAGTAATGTCTTTCCCCCCATTCAGTTAACTGATTAGCTCCCCCTTAGGCACGTGGGTGTTGCCTCCATCCTACTAAAAAAAAGTAATACTAACAACGTCGACCACCTTTATTTATATGTGATTTGTGTCTGTTTCGTGTATATGTAATATATTAAATAAATGAATAAATGAATGAATGAATGAATGAATATCTACACACACACACACACACACACACACACACACACACAGATACACACATACATACACCGTCATTCCACTGTATCATGTACAAACTACTTGTTGGCACGAACAGCTTCATCCGTTGGCAGCACCTGCTCTATTAACTTGGCTCAAGTGAACGCATTATGACGTAATTTGACGTAACATTGAACGGTATGTTGCTGTTCGGTTGTCTACTGTCGACAGTGTTCACTTGTCATAGTTTACATTGTGTGATTATTTGTTGGTTATTTCAATCTACAGTCTATTCAAAATCAGCGAAAGGTGAGATCAACACTTCACCCACTCAAGTATAAGCTGTCACTAACTGTCCTACTTCAGGATCAGTTAAATTTACTTTACTAAATATTTATTCAAATGAACAAGCTAGCTTTTCTTCTTTTTTATATATAACAAAATGAAATGTCATTGTTATACAAATCACAACGTCCTAACTTGATTAATAGGTATGGTTATGCTTTATCAAATACATTATTCATAAGAATTAAAAATACAAAGTATCCGTTTTACTGGGAATGCCAATGATTTCTTAGGGAATTGTCACCGGGAGGTCAATGATCCACTAAGATTTAAATCAAACACACTGTGATGCCTGAAGATCTTATCTACACAAAATAGATTCATCCAGATTAAAAACATAGTTTGCTTTTCTCTTATTGGTATATGTATATTTTTCTGTATTCTGGGTGTGGCATTAGTCTACATGTCATATTTCTTGTTCTTGCCATATTCAACCTAGACTAAAATTCCAAACATGTCTGTTAACGTCATTTCGAGGCAAATGTCAAACCTTTAAAAGTCTAGTAGACAGTAATTGAACGGTACGTATTTTGTCTAGTCAGTCCAAAAAGACTCAAAATTGAAACGAGAAATCACGGTTTATATTTTTTTATGTAACAGTTATATAGCTTGAATTTTATGTCATTTCTTTACCATAACGTTATCATAAACGTTCATTGTTGAAACTCATATTAAGTTTTACGATAACGTTTATGAAGTCACCAAGAAAAGCGACACCTTAAAGTATGCTAAAAGTGCAACAGCGTCGACCATACTGTTAATTCCTTTTGAAAAGTGATGCCTACCTTTAACCCGTTCTGCATCTCTCAAAAACTGTTGATAATATTGATATGGTAATTCCGTCAACTCGTTATATTTCCCCTTGATTTTTTGAGACGACTTCCAGTTTTTTGAATGACATAGAATGACCACATCGAATTCCTCAATGTCCTTGACTGGAAGAACGCTCCCGCTTTTCATTTTCACGTGAACTACCCTTTTGGCAAGACGAGACTCGATGGCTTTATCGTACAAAAGCTGTATGTTCCCGGTGGCGGACATCGAGCACAACGCCACGCTGATGGTACTGACCGGCTTCCGTTTTGAGCGTTTCTGAGTCTCGCCCTCCGCCATCGTGACAACGTTTTCGTTGTCTTCCCCTCTCACCCGTCTTGAAGTTTTCAACAGGAATATCTGACAGAAAATGTAGTTGACAACAATTCCAACATGGACGACTTTGCCATGTCGGTCATTCCTGAAATAGTAGATACGATTATAAATTCACTGAGTGCGGCATTGTTCTATTTTTGTTACACAACTAAACATGTTGCTGGTCGCTCTAAAGTGACGTAGCAAGCGCAATTAGGATGTTGTGTATGGAAACAACATGTAAATATATTAACATAGAAATATCCGACGAGGTCAATTAAAACACAAACATATTTGATGGTGTTCAATTATTATATATACAGTATTATTCCGCATTGTCAAATTTGACACATTCAACACAGTGACTATATCTCACTCGCAACATTTCAACAAGTGGTTGACCCGTTTTGAGGTCACGTGTTCATCAATCGGACAGTCCTGCGTTGTTGCAATGTCACAGACCTACGAATGTTTCGTTCCTGAACTAATTCTGAAAAGCAGACTTTATCTTTATGTGGAAATTGAATACGTTTGAATCGCGACCCCAGTCATCATCATCATCATCATCATCATCATCATCATCATCATCATCATCATCATCATCATCATCATATCGTCATCATTTGTATCTTTGACTTATTACAAGCTCTCAGTTCAGAGAATTTAAAAAAATCCACTTATGTATTTCACAGCATTAACCTATAAAACATACAAATATAAAACAGTAGAGAGGATTAAAAGTCAATGTAAAATATTCGGTCGGTGTGCCTGAAACCCCAAAACGTTTATAATGTGGCTGTAACGATTGATTAAAACGTATTGACAGTCAAAAATTGCGTACTACCAAACAAGAGTGACTATAGTGTTTCAATTAGGCAGCACAATATTTTTTACTACCAATCCAGAGTGACTATAGAGTTTCAATTAGGCAGCACAATATTTTTTACTACCAAACCAGAGTGCCTATAGTGTTTCAATTAGGCAGCACAATGTTTTTTACTACCAAACCAAAGTGCCTATAGTGTTTCAATTAGGCAGCACAATGTTTTTTACTACCAAACCAAAGTGCCTATAGTGTTTCAATTAGGCAGCACAATATTTTTTACTACCAAACCAGAGTGCCTATAGTGTTTCAATTAGGCAGCACAATGTTGTTTTTACTACCAAACCAGAGTGCCTATAGTGTTTCAATTAGGCAGCACAATGTTTTTTACTACCAAACCAAAGTGCCTATAGTGTTTCAATTAGGCAGCACAATGTTTTTTACTACCAAACCAAAGTGCCTATAGTGTTTCAATTAGGCAGCACAATATTTTTTACTACCAAACCAGAGTGCCTATAGTGTTTCAATTAGGCAGCACAATGTTTTTTACTACCAAACCAAAGTGCCTATAGTGTTTCAATTAGGCAGCACAATGTTTTTTACTACCAAACCAAAGTGCCTATAGTGTTTCAATTAGGCAGCACAATATTTTTTACTACCAAACCAGAGTGCCTATAGTGTTTCAATTAGGCAGCACAATGTTGTTTTTACTACCAAACCAGAGTGCCTATAGTGTTTCAATTAGGCAGCACAATGTTTTTTACTACCAAACCAAAGTGCCTATAGTGTTTCAATTAGGCAGCACAATATTTTTTACTACCAAACCAGAGTGCCTATAGTGTTTCAATTAGGCAGCACAATGTTTTTTACTACCAAACCAAAGTGCCTATAGTGTTTCAATTAGGCAGCACAATGTTTTTTACTACCAAACCAAAGTGCCTATAGTGTTTCAATTAGGCAGCACAATATTTTTTACTACCAAACCAGAGTGCCTATAGTGTTTCAATTAGGCAGCACAATGTTGTTTTTACTACCAAACCAGAGTGCCTATAGTGTTTCAATTAGGCGGCACAATGTTGTTTTTACTACCAAACCAGAGTGCCTATAGTGTTTCAATTAGGCAGCACAATGTTTTTTACTACCAAACCAAAGTGCCTATAGTGTTTCAATTAGGCAGCACAATGTTTTTTTACGTCTCACAAATTACATAGAACAAAAACAAGGCACTGATAGCAGGCATGCATATAAAATGATACATTTTATCTCACTGTGAACACGAGACAAAGGAGATTCAAACACAAATCTGTTTTTAGGTGTGTTCACAGTGACATAAAATGTAACATTTCATGTGTGCACGCTATGAGTCTGTATTTTGTTGTATGTAATTTGTAACAAAAAAATGTTGTGTGAGATATAAAAAAAAACACCGTGCTGCCTAATTGAAACTCTATGGTCACTCTAGTTTGGTAGTAACATGAATCGAAACGCCACCTTTCATCTCAAAACAGACAAAGAAGTAAGAAAAAAGGTGAAGATCTATCAACTGTTGGAACGCATTATTGTGGCAGATATTATTGACGTTCATATTACTGCATATGTATTTCCAATATCCATGCCGACCACAATCAAAGGATACTTCTAGCTGAGATGAATGTCGATGTCTCATGATCATGATGGTATCTAAATTATTTGCAGGAAAGAACTTGTGTCGATTTCAAAAAAGAAAAAAGGCAAAAAAATGTTTTGATTTTTAGAAAAAAATGTGACAATATATACTGCGTTGCATTAATTACAAATGAATTATTGAAATGGTATTCAAGTTTCTTTAAAGGTGTGTTGTGTTAGTAGTATTCTCCTGATGTAATTCACGGTGATGGTGCCCTCTCGTGGCGACACTTTTGCATCCCTGAATACTCCCGTTTCACATGACACACACACACACACATACACATACACATGCACATGCACATGCACATGCACATGCACATGCACATACACATGCACATACACACACACACACACACACACACACACATACATACATACATACATACATACATACATACATACATACATACATACATACATACATACGCACGCACACACACATACATACATACATACATACATACATACGTACATGCATACACAAATAAATAAATAAATACATACATACATACATACATACATACATACATACATACATACATACATACATACATACATGTACATACATACATACATACATACATACATACATACATACATACATACATACATACATACATACATACATACATACATACATACATACATACATACATACATACATACATACATACATACATACATACATACATACATACATACATACATACATACATACATACATACATACATACATACATACATACATACATACATACATACATACATACATACATACATACATACATACATACATACATACATACATACATACATACTTTGTGACAGTAAACGTGTGATGGTTTGTCTACTTAAAATAGTTTGCATCAATTTCCAATGTACAGATTTTTTTATCATTGGTATATTATTTCACTCTATTTATTATATATATATTGCAATCTTACGTGATCACATACTGTAAATCTAGATATTTTCGCTACTAGAATTTTTTTTAGAAATTCAGCTAGTTCTCAAAGACTAATTTTTTTACTAATTGCCAGACTAGTACATCGTGTTAATATACAAGAAGGCAGTTTTGTGTGTCTCTGTTTTCCAAATAAGCGAAAGTAAGTCTTTAGCAACATTTCCAGGTGTACAGTAATAGGGTGGAGCTTACAAGCTATTTTCTTGCATAAATTAAAAAAAATGTGAAGTTTGCAGATATTTAATATGCTATGTGTAAATATGAACCTTACTAGCAGCCTACTTTGTACAAGTACAAAAATTAGAAGTCCTTGAGTTGCACTCATATCTGACGTACATCTCCCTTATCTACCTTGTGAGTTGGCTATATGTACTACCATAACTTGTACCACTGGTCAATAGTGGATTACTACTTGAATCGTACAAATCTAATGAATGTTCTAACTGTATTGGTACGGATTTCAGTTCAATGTCTACGTTTTCCATCATGGAATCATACCGTATGGCGGAACCGTTCGATAAACCCTTCTCATGTCCAGGCGTCTCATCGGAATAGCCAAATAATAACCTTCCGAAACACATACAACAGCCTGGATCATCGTCGGCGTGTGCTTCTACTTTGGACTTTTTCTCCGTGACATGGCGGGCCGCTCGACGGAGGAATTTTTGTAATAGTCTGACGTTTTCGTCATCAAATTCTGTGACTGCATCAAAGCAGTAACTGCTGACGGTGCTGATGTCCCCACATACTATGACGTCACTAACATAGCGGGTCAGGTTTTGGTAATCATCTATGAAATCTTGCCTTCTATCGTCTTTTTCTGGTAAAGTCAATGTCATATCCATATCATGTATCACCATGGCAACACATTCTTTACCTGTGGTTATTTAAAAGAATCCAAATTTAATTATGAAACTGAGCATGAATGGATTCACTTTTATGCCATAAAATATTGCCAGGTTTACATTTGCAAAGAACACACAAACATACATAAATTAAATAGAAAGACCACTGTGTATGTGTACTGTCTTGTGAGGACCCAGTCTCGGTTACTCAGACTCTCGCCGTTGAGGGCATCACCCCTAGCGAGAGTGATGCCCTAAACGGCGAGAGTCTGGGTAACCGAGACTAGTGAGGACCATGGCATTAGTTCAGCGGAACTAGTCCTTGGCCCGTATAACATCGAAAATGAGAGTGGGGATCCAAAGTACGTGTAGAAAGCGATCCCACTTCAAACACAGGATAGTGGCCCCTTAGTCACAAGTAACTAGTGCCTGGCCAATGCCTACACATTTACAATATCAATGTCTTCCAAATATAACTTGACAAAACAAAATGGCTGCATTGGTACCAGCATATCTGAATCTCGAATAACCTTTTACCCGGATTATGTTGCGTTTTAGAATATTATAGTACTGAATATTCATTATTTCCAGATATGTAGAAAGTTCAAAGGTGAAATCTCAATTATAGCACGAGCACTCAAAATACTATAGATTCGAAAGTTATTGGCAAACATTTAAAGTTCGCCGAAATATTTCCGAGTTATTTATTTTATTGCTTGAAAGATTTGAAATTGAAATTGAAAAAATGAAATGTAATTAAAAGTATAAGCTTAAATGTTTTCTTCGAAAGCGTACATCTTCTACCAACAAATACAACTTGAACTCAAAAAAGTGACATTATAACCAATGTCTTATTGTTCGTTAAAGTCAGTGAACAAAATGAACTTATAAAAATGTTGATACAGTGTGGTGGAGGTGATTCTGGTAGTCTAGATGCTACCCGTGGTATATCGAGGTTCAGTAATCGGGACACTTGTGTTTTTGAATTTATTAGTAACCAATAAATGAATATGTCATAATGAACATCATTTATTGTTTTTTGTTACAAATAAAATTTTATATTGCTCAGCGTTTGAGTGACGTTATCTACATGTACCATTTCAGTGACGTTATCTACCGTTTCAGTGACGTTATCTACAAAAAAAAATTTTGTGGATAATAAATACGACTTCCGGTGTAACGATAATCAGATACATTCCATGAGTATAATGATATCAAGAATAGGTTCGTGTACACAATTCAGCACAGTACGAAAGACTCAAGGAAAAAACCTTGATTTTATTGAACTGTCCCGAGATCAGGCAATGAGAAAATCGTCCATGTCACACTACATTATCATCATTGGTATTTCTTTTCTCAAATTTAACCTCGGTGACTAAAACATATTATATGTATCGTGGAGTGACTATAGAGTTCATTGTTTGATGTATATTGAATTATCGTATATCCAAACAAAGTGTCCATGACAAATTACAAAAGGTACAAGGGCAAAGTCCATCGATGAAGCATCATAGAGATTTTTTCCCTATGTAAGTGCATACAGCACAGCAGACAACTAAGCTATGAAATCTACAACACAGTTTGACTAGTATAGCTAAGTTATGAGTTTGGGACACAGTTTGACAATTTAACCCTGGGTAATGTAATAGAGTTATATCTATACCCGACTAATTGGATATTGATTGTAATGTTCGAGTAATGTCTTTCCCCCCATTCAGTTAACTGATTAGCTCCCCCTTAGGCACGTGGGTGTTGCCTCCATCCTACTAAAAAAAAGTAATACTAACAACGTCGACCACCTTTATTTATATGTGATTTGTGTCTGTTTCGTGTATATGTAATATATTAAATAAATGAATAAATGAATGAATGAATGAATGAATATCTACACACACACACACACACACACACACACACACACACAGATACACACATACATACACCGTCATTCCACTGTATCATGTACAAACTACTTGTTGGCACGAACAGCTTCATCCGTTGGCAGCACCTGCTCTATTAACTTGGCTCAAGTGAACGCATTATGACGTAATTTGACGTAACATTGAACGGTATGTTGCTGTTCGGTTGTCTACTGTCGACAGTGTTCACTTGTCATAGTTTACATTGTGTGATTATTTGTTGGTTATTTCAATCTACAGTCTATTCAAAATCAGCGAAAGGTGAGATCAACACTTCACCCACTCAAGTATAAGCTGTCACTAACTGTCCTACTTCAGGATCAGTTAAATTTACTTTACTAAATATTTATTCAAATGAACAAGCTAGCTTTTCTTCTTTTTTATATATAACAAAATGAAATGTCATTGTTATACAAATCACAACGTCCTAACTTGATTAATAGGTATGGTTATGCTTTATCAAATACATTATTCATAAGAATTAAAAATACAAAGTATCCGTTTTACTGGGAATGCCAATGATTTCTTAGGGAATTGTCACCGGGAGGTCAATGATCCACTAAGATTTAAATCAAACACACTGTGATGCCTGAAGATCTTATCTACACAAAATAGATTCATCCAGATTAAAAACATAGTTTGCTTTTCTCTTATTGGTATATGTATATTTTTCTGTATTCTGGGTGTGGCATTAGTCTACATGTCATATTTCTTGTTCTTGCCATATTCAACCTAGACTAAAATTCCAAACATGTCTGTTAACGTCATTTCGAGGCAAATGTCAAACCTTTAAAAGTCTAGTAGACAGTAATTGAACGGTACGTATTTTGTCTAGTCAGTCCAAAAAGACTCAAAATTGAAACGAGAAATCACGGTTTATATTTTTTTATGTAACAGTTATATAGCTTGAATTTTATGTCATTTCTTTACCATAACGTTATCATAAACGTTCATTGTTGAAACTCATATTAAGTTTTACGATAACGTTTATGAAGTCACCAAGAAAAGCGACACCTTAAAGTATGCTAAAAGTGCAACAGCGTCGACCATACTGTTAATTCCTTTTGAAAAGTGATGCCTACCTTTAACCCGTTCTGCATCTCTCAAAAACTGTTGATAATATTGATATGGTAATTCCGTCAACTCGTTATATTTCCCCTTGATTTTTTGAGACGACTTCCAGTTTTTTGAATGACATAGAATGACCACATCGAATTCCTCAATGTCCTTGACTGGAAGAACGCTCCCGCTTTTCATTTTCACGTGAACTACCCTTTTGGCAAGACGAGACTCGATGGCTTTATCGTACAAAAGCTGTATGTTCCCGGTGGCGGACATCGAGCACAACGCCACGCTGATGGTACTGACCGGCTTCCGTTTTGAGCGTTTCTGAGTCTCGCCCTCCGCCATCGTGACAACGTTTTCGTTGTCTTCCCCTCTCACCCGTCTTGAAGTTTTCAACAGGAATATCTGACAGAAAATGTAGTTGACAACAATTCCAACATGGACGACTTTGCCATGTCGGTCATTCCTGAAATAGTAGATACGATTATAAATTCACTGAGTGCGGCATTGTTCTATTTTTGTTACACAACTAAACATGTTGCTGGTCGCTCTAAAGTGACGTAGCAAGCGCAATTAGGATGTTGTGTATGGAAACAACATGTAAATATATTAACATAGAAATATCCGACGAGGTCAATTAAAACACAAACATATTTGATGGTGTTCAATTATTATATATACAGTATTATTCCGCATTGTCAAATTTGACACATTCAACACAGTGACTATATCTCACTCGCAACATTTCAACAAGTGGTTGACCCGTTTTGAGGTCACGTGTTCATCAATCGGACAGTCCTGCGTTGTTGCAATGTCACAGACCTACGAATGTTTCGTTCCTGAACTAATTCTGAAAAGCAGACTTTATCTTTATGTGGAAATTGAATACGTTTGAATCGCGACCCCAGTCATCATCATCATCATCATCATCATCATCATCATCATCATCATCATCATCATCATCATCATCATCATCATATCGTCATCATTTGTATCTTTGACTTATTACAAGCTCTCAGTTCAGAGAATTTAAAAAAATCCACTTATGTATTTCACAGCATTAACCTATAAAACATACAAATATAAAACAGTAGAGAGGATTAAAAGTCAATGTAAAATATTCGGTCGGTGTGCCTGAAACCCCAAAACGTTTATAATGTGGCTGTAACGATTGATTAAAACGTATTGACAGTCAAAAATTGCGTACTACCAAACAAGAGTGACTATAGTGTTTCAATTAGGCAGCACAATATTTTTTACTACCAATCCAGAGTGACTATAGAGTTTCAATTAGGCAGCACAATATTTTTTACTACCAAACCAGAGTGCCTATAGTGTTTCAATTAGGCAGCACAATGTTTTTTACTACCAAACCAAAGTGCCTATAGTGTTTCAATTAGGCAGCACAATGTTTTTTACTACCAAACCAAAGTGCCTATAGTGTTTCAATTAGGCAGCACAATATTTTTTACTACCAAACCAGAGTGCCTATAGTGTTTCAATTAGGCAGCACAATGTTGTTTTTACTACCAAACCAGAGTGCCTATAGTGTTTCAATTAGGCAGCACAATGTTTTTTACTACCAAACCAAAGTGCCTATAGTGTTTCAATTAGGCAGCACAATGTTTTTTACTACCAAACCAAAGTGCCTATAGTGTTTCAATTAGGCAGCACAATATTTTTTACTACCAAACCAGAGTGCCTATAGTGTTTCAATTAGGCAGCACAATGTTTTTTACTACCAAACCAAAGTGCCTATAGTGTTTCAATTAGGCAGCACAATGTTTTTTACTACCAAACCAAAGTGCCTATAGTGTTTCAATTAGGCAGCACAATATTTTTTACTACCAAACCAGAGTGCCTATAGTGTTTCAATTAGGCAGCACAATGTTGTTTTTACTACCAAACCAGAGTGCCTATAGTGTTTCAATTAGGCAGCACAATGTTTTTTACTACCAAACCAAAGTGCCTATAGTGTTTCAATTAGGCAGCACAATATTTTTTACTACCAAACCAGAGTGCCTATAGTGTTTCAATTAGGCAGCACAATGTTTTTTACTACCAAACCAAAGTGCCTATAGTGTTTCAATTAGGCAGCACAATGTTTTTTACTACCAAACCAAAGTGCCTATAGTGTTTCAATTAGGCAGCACAATATTTTTTACTACCAAACCAGAGTGCCTATAGTGTTTCAATTAGGCAGCACAATGTTGTTTTTACTACCAAACCAGAGTGCCTATAGTGTTTCAATTAGGCGGCACAATGTTGTTTTTACTACCAAACCAGAGTGCCTATAGTGTTTCAATTAGGCAGCACAATGTTTTTTACTACCAAACCAAAGTGCCTATAGTGTTTCAATTAGGCAGCACAATGTTTTTTTACGTCTCACAAATTACATAGAACAAAAACAAGGCACTGATAGCAGGCATGCATATAAAATGATACATTTTATCTCACTGTGAACACGAGACAAAGGAGATTCAAACACAAATCTGTTTTTAGGTGTGTTCACAGTGACATAAAATGTAACATTTCATGTGTGCACGCTATGAGTCTGTATTTTGTTGTATGTAATTTGTAACAAAAAAATGTTGTGTGAGATATAAAAAAAAACACCGTGCTGCCTAATTGAAACTCTATGGTCACTCTAGTTTGGTAGTAACATGAATCGAAACGCCACCTTTCATCTCAAAACAGACAAAGAAGTAAGAAAAAAGGTGAAGATCTATCAACTGTTGGAACGCATTATTGTGGCAGATATTATTGACGTTCATATTACTGCATATGTATTTCCAATATCCATGCCGACCACAATCAAAGGATACTTCTAGCTGAGATGAATGTCGATGTCTCATGATCATGATGGTATCTAAATTATTTGCAGGAAAGAACTTGTGTCGATTTCAAAAAAGAAAAAAGGCAAAAAAATGTTTTGATTTTTAGAAAAAAATGTGACAATATATACTGCGTTGCATTAATTACAAATGAATTATTGAAATGGTATTCAAGTTTCTTTAAAGGTGTGTTGTGTTAGTAGTATTCTCCTGATGTAATTCACGGTGATGGTGCCCTCTCGTGGCGACACTTTTGCATCCCTGAATACTCCCGTTTCACATGACACACACACACACACATACACATACACATGCACATGCACATGCACATGCACATGCACATGCACATACACATACACACACACACACACACACACACACACATACATACATACATACATACATACATACATACATACATACATACATACATACATACATACGCACGCACACACACATACATACATACATACATACATACATACGTACATGCATACACAAATAAATAAATAAATACATACATACATACATACATACATACATACATACATACATACATACATACATACATACATGTACATACATACATACATACATACATACATACATACATACATACATACATACATACATACATACATACATACATACATACATACATACATACATACATACATACATACATACATACATACATACATACATACATACATACATACATACATACATACATACATACATACATACATACATACATACATACATACATACATACATACATACATACATACATACATACATACATACATAAATAAATAAATAAATAAATATATGCATATATAAAATGATTTTGTCATGCTTGTCTGTGTCTATTCACTTTTCCCTGGATGACAAATTGGATCTCATACACAGAAAATACACTCGCGCCACCGACATGAGATAAATTTGTCACTCTGCTGATACACCGGTCTTCACGCTTTTCCCTGATCGGTCAATCCCTTCATTTGTAACTGTCAGTCGAAATTTAACGCCCACACCAGAGTACAAATATACATACATATACACATATATTTATATATATATATATATATTCAATTCAGCTTCTTTTTTTTTACTTTTCTATTCTTTCAATAAGTGTAGGGTTATGAATAAAAAAAATAGTACAACATACGAAGGAACTCATTGACAGTATATGGTGCATCCATTGGCAAAATGCCAGCTCATTTACTGACAGCAGACTTCCAGCATATTTCATTGAGAATTGATTTAAGATCTTCTCTCGTTAAACATTGATATTTGGAGTTGACGCTTAGTTGGTAGATATTTATAACTTCGTGTCACCATGTCTAGTAGCTATTTCACATTTCTCTTTTTTTTCTTTTTTTTTTAAATATGTCCTAAAGTGAGATGTATAATACTCAGACAAAACATGCCATGTTGAGTGGGTTGAATTATTACGACTATCTTATCATCATCTCATATTGCTTTTGTGTTCATTTTGCACAGAAATTTACCACCGTGACGGGGGATCATAGAAATTATAATATTAGTGATGAGGATCGCTAATCTTATTGGCTCCCTAAATATGACGTCACTCGCCACCAAAGCTTGATCTTTATTGAATACGTTTCCGGTTCACTGAGGGAATTTTACTGAACAGAATCGATACACCGTCAATATAATATGTTTGATGTATGCTTGCAGGGGGTATAACCATTATTTTGGTGCTTTACATTCAAAAGGTACAAAGTACCATATGTGAGTACTGTGACGAACGTCATCATCTCGAATCCTGCTGGCACTCGTGTGTACGATGCTTTCATTTTAATCTTATATCTAAAACGTTTCACTATGTATAACAGCGTAATTGACCCCATTTATTTGTTGTCCTGGCAACTCGAGTAACATTGACCCGACGTCGGTGGTGGTGGGAGGAGCGTTCTTGAGATCACGGTCGTCGAGGTTCCCTTGTTGTGAATCCGACTCGTGTAGGTCATGGTAGAAAGTACTTCAAGATGTCTGCTTTTGCCTTCGTGACTATATTGATGCACTTCTGTGCCTGCGTGTTTGGGTGAGTGATGAAATGGTCGCAATTTTATCTTGATTTTTATATTCATTTTGTGTATGTGTCGACGTTTGCAGTGAAACTACTACATTATTGGTGCTGTGTCTATTCATGTACACGAGTTTCAATTGTACTTCATACACGTTTATAAGTTGAATGTAAATATAGCTGGAATGACGAGGCTCATCAGATACGATGAAGGTAACATTTACGATTTACTCTCAATATATACTAGAATCATAAGTAATTTTTTGTTCATGAATTTTGGTCCAGAGCAAACGAATGAACCTATGTAATCAATGTAGCTCCACTGATAAGATAACACTAATGCAAAAACATGGGATTAAAACTCTGGCCTTTAAAACGTGATGTTATAGATAAGTTGCGTTCGCCATCATATTTGACAATACCACTCGTCAACTACGGTTTGCAAAGTCCACGTGTGCTTTTCAACAAGTCTGGTGATCATTTTTCTCGAGTTTATTCGATATTTCAAAGCTCATGACAGTTATATCAACCTCAATATTACTCAAGTAATTTGACCAAATTCATTTTTGTAGACACATAAAGACGAAAGCTTTGTAACTCAGACTTTCATACCGTTAGCGAATTGTCGAAATGAACCTCTCGGAATTTAACTTATCTGTAATTGTTTTTGATTTTTTTTTTCTGTAATTGTTTTTGAAGTGTACTAGAAATCTATAATGTATTGTGGTTGACGGGAAGACGCGTATACAATTTAGGACTACTAGAATATATTCACAGTCAACTTGAAACATAACAAAAAACATATTTGAGGATAAAAGATCCGTCATTTTTTGGTGACAGGAAAGAAAACTCGAGTGATACAAATTATTCAGGTGAACAAAATCACAATACCTTTAGTTTAAGCGTCAATATCTGTAACATATTGATAGAACATCTGACACCAAAAGCTGCGTTAAAAAGCCATGTCGTATTAAAAATAGTGAAATCTTAATCTATGATGACACGAAAACAAACTGAAAAGTGACAAAAAGCTAAACGCCCCGTACCAGTAAAAGTAAGAACGGTAAACTTCACCACATGTCTGTTTACTCAACCATTATTTCTCAAGCAGATTATTTTTGCCGGTAGTGAAACATACTTGAGTTATAAAGGTACTCATTTTCTCAGTGTGCAATGCTGTTATTATGAAAGTAATGTATTTTTCGAACATCGTACAACATACTTATTTCCTTCCAAACCATTACGTCATCGAATCATGTGATTCTTGGATTACGTAATCAAATCATGTTATATATGACGTCATTTCCTTCCACCCATTGCGTCGTCGAATCATGTTATTCATGAATTACGTAATCAAATCATATTACATATGACGTCATTTTCTTCCAACCTATTGCGTCGTCGAATCATGTGATTCTTGGATTATGTAATCATGTTATGTGTATTATTGCGGTTGTCGAATCAGTTGATTCGTGAATTGGGTAATCAAATGAAATTATTTCTTTCTCAGAAAAGAAAACGACAAAGTTTCAGACCGTATCCTTTAGTTTTTATATTCGATTATTTCATGAAGTGTTTTTTTTCTGTTTGTTTTAATCATTAGACAAAATGGTTCAGGGGTGAATGCTTCCAAGGAAAGTGACGTAATACAGTTATTCAGCGACATCTTAGATGGCTACGATTCAAGAATACGACCACTTTTTGGAAGTAAGTTATTGGCGTCATCCTATTTAATGTTATGAGTGTAGTACCACGAAAGTCTATGTTTTAAATAATTCTATTTTTTTTCTGAAAAAGATAAAACAAAATACAATCCTATAAATATGACCATTGCATCCCAATTTCTTGGTTCATAGATGGTAAAACAGAAAGCACAGAAATGGGGATATTACTCTGGTAGTTGAGCTCCTGTTTACTAAGATAAACACAAATTAAATCTATTGTTGTGACATGTTGATACAACATTGATAAGATGTTGAATGGGTTGTTGGTTTAATTATAGTCTCAGTAGGGAGGCTTTCTGGCAAGCTAGTTATATAAACTTGCAGTGTAGTGTTTTGGGACTTCCAATGTTTACACTATCTTGATCACATGGTGATTAGATTCGCACAACAGAGGAACCGATATCATCAGTTGTGTAATGTACCACATCGAACAGCAATAGTGTTTAGTTTGTATCGAAGCCTCGATTACCAGAGTCGTAATCATTGAGGCATACACTGTGATGTTTGGCAGTGATCCACGCTTTCCTGTTTTTTTTTAGTTTATTTCATGTAAAGGAGGCGATGCATGATGGTAGCATAACCGGTGTACATTTTATGAAAACAAGACTACAGGATTCTAGGAATACATTCGATAAATTAAAAGTCGACCTGCTTCTATGAAATACCAAATACGTGTAGTCATGGTATACGTACGTACATACGTACGTCTCGGACGTCAAAATCGTCAACTTTTGACGCTTGTCTGTTGAGGTATTTGCGTTTCGTAAAACACTGTGTCTCAAGTAAAAGACTATCTATACTATATCAAACTCTAGCTCTAAGTCAAGTCTGTTTACGTCAAACTCCTTAGGTCCACATAATCTACTACTTCTGGGTCAGTTATCGCGTCAAAGAAGGTCATATGCTGTTCCTTCAGATGCACAGAACAAGAAGTTGGACCAAAAGATAACCAATTGTAACATATTACTGAATTGTCAGTTATATCAAGTTATCTCTTCCGTAGATAGTCTGAGAAGTGTCGAAATGTCGACCGATACAAGATCGCCTTCTCCATAGGAACTAACTAAAGCTACCAGGCAACGCAATCCATTTATGCCTGCAATAAGTCGGAAAGCTTTGAGCCAACTGTGACAAGCTTAATCTGACTCTACTTATAATGCTAGCAATATAATATTTTACGTGACAACGAAAGTGCTGTTCTGTGTTTAATGGCTTACTGAGAACAACTGCGCCAAATCGTTGAATATTTCTAACTTGAATTAGGGACTCGACACAAAATACAAGAGGAGGGGTTCATCATTTTCCATATGCAATTGTTTGGGGTCGCTATTTTTGGTGCATTGATATTTTTGATCATAGATTCCAATGCCAAATCTGAAGGTCAGTCATTTTTGTGCAAGGCCTCGGGGAGGGTCAATCTTTTTCACGCACTGAACTTTTGAAAAAAAATACCGGTTCCTCCCCTGTACTGTATACCTAGTCCCTTAGAGTGTAACTGCAGTTGGTTTCCTCGTTGTGTTGAAAAAGCCATAAATAATAGTAACCACTCAATGACAAGTGCGGTACATGATGCATATAACTACTTTCCTGATGCTTCGCCCGAATTACTCATACTCGTTCGCGAGTGCCGCATATTAATAAAAAAAGTCGTACAATGGGCAGTATTGAAATATCGTGTTGGCATAGAGTGAATATCTATACCTTTACACTATTGTGATACTATAGAAATCGAATGGTATAATATTGTATACTGTCGCATCCTTTCATGTCCATATTGGCATCAAACCTACTTCACATAGGCTATAAATAGACACATACTTAAAGTTGGAACTATATTTATGACATGAAGTATTAAAGCATTTGTCATTATATTAAATGATATCAAAGTAACTGTTGGAGGTTCCGTGTATCATCACGGGGTACAAGCATTGCCGGTATAGCATTGTCAGTTTTTTTCATGGTCGGCATATTTGTCCACATCAAAGAAATCAGCCTACACACTACTGTTTTGATATTATGTTGCCGACAGACATATATAGAGGGTATGGAAACAAAAAGATATTGCATGAAATAAATACAGTCGGAAAAGTCTTTGAGTTGGATATAGTGGAAAGCAATGGGCATTAGATATATACTTTACCATAGTATGACTGAATTTGACATATTGCGTCGCCAGAACAACGTGTACGTACCAGATTATCAGAGGTCCGTGTATCTAACCAATGATTCTTGGACTCGTGTCCCTTTTCACGTCTGGCAACATTTGAACTCATGTTTTCTAGAACATTTGAATGGTGGGGGCATGTTTTAGAGAAAGAAAGTGAAGGGGGGGGGGGGCACTTTCCCCCAGCCTCTTGTAATTACTGAAGGCTCCCTAACAAACACACACACACACACACACACACACACACACACACACACACACACACACACAAACACTCTCTCTCTCTCACACACACACACAAACAAACAAACACACACGTACACACACACACTCACTCTCTCTCACCCTAACAAACACACATGTACACACACACACACGCACACACACACATACACACACACACTCTCTCTCTCTCTAATGTAATGTAATGTAATGTAATGTAATGTAATGTAATGTAATGTGATGTAATGTAATGTAATGTAATGTAATGTAATGTAATGTAATGTAATGTAATGTAACAAAAGAATCTAGACGTCACAGTGGTACTAAATAACATTCTAACTCCCCTTCGAATGCGTATAAATTCTACATTGTCTCCCAGAATTCAACCATCTACAATGAAAGCTGGTATATTACAATATCCAGACCTGAAATTTACAACAACAAAAAACCGTAACAAGAGATACAGTAACTGTTCAAAACCTCAAGCCAAAGAAATTTACACCAGTAACCCAGTCAAAAACATTAACGGTTCAAAGCAAGGTTACCGTAGTTGAAATACGTTTTCATATTTTTAGATATAAATGTAACGTAAACACTATCAGATCTGTTCCTACGCTCATTAAGCAAACACAATATATGTGCGTTGCTTTTGTTGGGGTAAATCAAATGCATACTGATGGAAAGTACACCATATGGGCATGGCATGCAGAATAGGGTTGCCGGTTTACTCTTAGTTCAATTCATCAAACAACGGGCGGATTATACTTTACGATTCCGTGTTTGGTATTTTACCGTGCACACAAATACGAGAAAACAGTTTACCTTGTGAACATAGTGAGTTTGTGACGTCATACGGATTATTAGTAACGCTACGTCATACAAGCTATCATACGTATTCTAGCATGCCAGTTTGACAGTATGTACTTTGCTTCGCTGCTGGACGAGTTCTGACGTTTGAAAAGGCGTTTTTTATTACGCTGCATGTGACTGGCTTTGGTAGTGATAGTCGAAGATTAGCAGAAATATTCTATTATGTTGCTGTATTATTTCTTAAATATTCTATTCACGTGGCCAGCTTTCATTATAATACCAATTGAAAAAAAAATCTTTTATACCGCTCTGTGTGACCAACTTTGATGTTGACAGTTTACATTTGAAATGATGGTTTGTATATCGTGGGTTTTGGACTCTGGTTATGTTTTTAATAAATACATCTTTTAAAAAATTTTGAAACCTTGCCAAAGCACTGTTGTGTGACTACTTTTTTCATTTATTTTTCTCGTTATGTTGATTGGCTTATGAACAATTTATTCCTGGTTGCAAAGGGAGTATTAGGGATTTAATTATTACACAAAAACTTGGAATTAACTTTCCAATACTCTGTCTACAAGTAAGATTGCTTTGTTTTCGTTCACACAGTTTCAGTTCTAAGGGGCGAGGTCAATAGTTCAATGTAAGGAAAACATTCTTTTAGTTTTGGGTTTAGGGTGAACCATTTTACAAAAACGATTTCACTTTTAACGGAATCTGTTTTGTTCCCCAAATAATACAAATATTTCGAGAAATGGAACGATTTTCGTTATAACAGTCAATGCATGTCACTAAAATACACTAAATAGTACATGTTATATTATCACGAATCGTCTCTCCATGCCATCCTGCCCAAACCCTGGCTGTACACGTCATAGTGTTTCAATTAAGGTATAATGCAATGAAATGAGAGACAAAAACGTGCTGCGAATAATTAACAATTCAATGGAAAAACCAACAACAATCCGCATTACGGATGGAGCATACTTTTTTGCGATTGCTGATCAGGCCAAATAAAAAGTAGTATGTCTCCGATAACCCGAACAACCCTAGTTTCAACCGACCGTAAACATTTTAACATCCATCCAAAAACTAAGGCGAATTTACATATAGTTATGTGTAAAGTTTCTTGCCAAAGTACCTTTGGTCAAGAATTCTTTTTAAAAATCCCATCCCAGAGACACAAAGTTTGAGTTGAATTTATACAATACCGTCTGTATATTGTATTCGTCTACTTCACATATACTTGTCTTCCTAAGTTTCTCTTTAATCTCATCAAACTATCACAGAATTATTGTAACCAACGAGTATCTTGTCTTTGGGTTGAAACAATGTCTCCAAAAAAAGTAAATGTATAAAATAAAATATAATTTCGACCTATCTACCCTAATTGCTGAAGTCATGTTATCGGAAGGAAACAATTTTTTTATTGCCTCATTGAGCAAAAGAAGTTTGTTCATAATCAACCACAAGCGTCAACTCTTATACAAGATGAACATGCGATCTAAGCCATTGTCCTAGTTTATTTATTGTTTTAGTCTGGGCCCTAAATCTAGATTTTTCCTTAGCCTTGCATTGCCGTCCACAATATGTTTTTGCCGATTTTTGATCTACGAGACACCCATAGATTAAAGATGCAATTGATGCAACAATTGGCTAGTCCTTCTTGAAGATTTTGAGATATTCGAGATGGCGTCAATTATGCATATGGTTGCCAGACAAAGGAATGGGATCTATGAAAAATGGACGTCCAGGTTCTCAATATGTATAAAGAAGGTTGAACAACGTAATTTCTTCGTATTCTCGTTAATCATTTTTAATAATATCTAATATTTTATATTTTCCTAGGTGGTGAGCCTGTCGTAAACACAGTACAGATTTACCTTGCAAGCTTTGATGACATTGCTGAAACTGACATGGTGTGTACATTTCTAACACAGCCCTTCTCATTGTCCTATTCCAAATGGACTTTACGAGAATTCTTTAAAGGGCCACTGCAATTCTATTTCTTTCTTTACACTAATATGTTCATACTGCCCCCTAATGAAAGGAATGTATGATTAAATGTTGATTTACTGCATGCGTCATATAGAAATTGGAGGGGGAAAATTTGTACCTCCCAGCCTGCTTCCTTCGACTTTAATAATAGCCAGTTATTTTAGTGCGTATAAGCTCAGACTCCTATACAAAGCAGATATGCGACGCCTATTGTTTATAGATGTGAATCGCCGGATCAAGAGGCCGATGATTGACTCGCTCGACTCTCAAAGTGTCCTCCTAACTCTTGTTTTGAGCCTTTTGTGTTGAACTCTCTCCGAACTTTAAATTTGCCCAATTGCCCTCTTTCCGTGGATTTTGGTAATTGCCTATTTGCGCTCCATGTATCCTTTGGTTATAAGACATACAGACATCATTAGATAGCTGACGTATCAAGGAGCGCGTTGACGTAAACACCACTGAAATTGGTCATGTCTTGATATTTAAATATTCACCTGTTTTGACACCGATCTTTAAAATGGGCAATTTATAAGTGTTATTTCAATACAACTGGGCAGTCACAATGTAGCAAAAAACTGGAAGTAATACGGTGACGGTGTTTAATATATTCCAGTACTAATCCTAACTTCAAATCCTAATGAATCCTACAATAGAAATCGCTGCGTCTGTTTTCTACTCTAATGTACACCATCTTGTTTGTCAGGATTTGATTTAAATTGATAAATGTTGAAAATTTGTTCAAAACTGTTAAAAACAATGTATTAATCCATTGATCTATTTAGGAAACCAAATTTTAATCTTTCCTACATTTGGACTCACCTGCTGATTAACAATTGTTCAGGGACTCTGATGGTTGGGAGTGTGTATTTTAGTGCAGTATATCATTTTTTTCTCTCGTCAAGCTAAGCTAAAATACACCTTGGAACAAATTTCCAAAAATCAAGGTTCTCCAATTCTCTCCAAATTTTGTCCTATGAAAGCATCTTCCTGGTCTATTTGATTAATAAAAGATATTTGGGGGTTCGTCATCTTGTTTTCAAGGAAATCGTAGACAATTTTATTTTCTAATAGAGTTCACACAGTATTCCGCGGCCATATTGGATTCTGAAATGACTAAATTTGATATTATTTTGGCCTTCATATCAAACATGTATCGCGATGTTCAGATGTTTTTATTGATTTAATGGAGTTCTCTTAAACAAAGTAACAGCACAAATTTTAAAAGTTTATTTCTGAGGTGCATTCTACGTTAATTGGTTAAATCAATCAATCTAACAGTTATCAAATAAATAAATAAATAAATAAATAAATAAATGATATGCAAGAACATTCACCATGGCATTGTCATGTCACATTTAAGGGTTACTTAAATGGGGGTAAAAAGAAAAAATTGATATATACTTTCCCATTATTTCCCCAATTAGTAAACCCTTTCCGGATGAAACGGAAATGACGTCCAGCTTGAAAGGGAGGCCATTTGAGTTTGATTGTCTTTACACCCCTTTCGGTACTATTGTACAATGGCTAAGCACATTAATGTAATGGATCGGTTGGGCAAAGTGAACAGATGTGAAGTAAATCAAAATGAAGTACTAACTAAACCAGATAAATTAATACTTTGTCAGGGTTCAGTTATATTTGTTTTATTTCCACTTACACAAACGTTTTCATCATTTTTTCCCTACACAGAGTTACAGCATAACCATTTATCTGCGTCAACAGTGGGAGGACAAAAGACTTTCATTCGATCCTGCCAAAGAACTTCCACAAACTAGTTTTCTGCTAGACAAAGTGTGGATTCCAGATTTAATGTTTGGAAACGAACGGAAAGCAATGTTCCATACAGTTACGACAGAAAATAAAGTAATCACTATATATGCTAACGGTACTATACAGTACATGGCAAGGTAAGGTAAATCGAATACGCGATAATGTTACAAATCTAATGTACTGAATATTTCGATCACGTAATTTTATTTGTTCAACAAACCGGAAAGATTTCCGATATCCGATTGAACATCAAATATGTTGAACTGCACGTGTATGTTCTTGAATAACAAAATTAACAAAAAACAAACAAAACTCTGTTTTTAAACACTGTTTTTTACAGTGCACCTTCAGATCAGCAAAAATGCTGTATGTAACTTTGTTAAAACCATGTAGGTAATTTTGGTTATTATCTTGCAGTGGGGGGGGGGGGCTTAGTTGTTCTGGAACTAAATAATGCACATTTTATATCCGGACAGTCTGTATAATGTTAACATTGCACACTAAGTCTACAACCGCTTTGTGTAAATTTAAAGTTTCTACCTGAATTGAATGAAACGTTATCAATGTTTGTTTATTTGTGCACAACTCCTTCTCACGCTGATGCCATATATTATCAGTATATTCGAAAACCATTCTGGGTCATTTGTTGTTTCTCATTAACATTATTTGGTATTGTATTTTTCTTGACAGGATAAGTTTGACCTTGCATTGTGAAATGGACTTTCATCGCTTTCCATTGGACAAGCAACAATGTGGTATCCAAGTTGAAAGTTGTAAGTTTTGTTTTCATCTCTTAATTTTGTAAACGTTTTAGAAAAATACCGAATCAAGTTTCGCTTATGCTTGCATTCATCCCACATACCAACGTACTTGCATTCGCTCCGTCAAACTCACTTATTGTTATCCCACTTGTGTGATTTCACTTACAGCAAACGTAAAACTCGTTACACCTAGCTCACTCATTTTAACCCCACTCGTGTTATTTTATTAAGCGAAATATAAACTATAAAGTCTGACTGGTAGTGACTTTTTCCAAGCTATATTGATAAAAAAAATCTACTGACATCAGCAAATACAAATTTGATGGACATGGTGCAATAAAGTGTAATGCTAGAGATATCAAAGTGATGTTAGTGGTACGTACCACATACATATTTCACGCTTCTCGTTGACCATGATGTTTGTTTGTTCTCTGTTTCTTTTCAGTTCAGTACACTACAAAAGATTTACTGTTCCAGTGGGTGGAAAACGAACCGGCTGAATTTAACAAAGGCCACCTTAAGTTACCACAGTATGCTCTAGAAGGTATAAGAGTTGACGAGTGCACACGATCGATAAGTACGGGTACGTATCCTTGACAACTACTTGACTAGATTATCATGGCAATCCTGACTGAGCACGCGCAGAATGGTGCAAAGGACTGTGGGATTGTCGGCCGTTAATTTTGCCTAATCTGAGGCGATCAATGATATAGCTACCCTGCAATGGGCAGGGTAACTAAGACTACATTATTTCTGGTTACAAAGAATGAGACGAGAGTGTTCAAAACAGAAATACATTCATGTTTAGTATCATATTTCCCATGATGCACCATTAATGACATTCAAGATGACAGTTTTGCAAGTTTCCCATTTTAATGAATTCTTCGACAATTATAGAATTTAATGGTCAAGTGTTTCAAAATGTCTGACATAACGTTGACAGTTTCCTGTACGTCATCTAAAATCAGTGAGTAAATATCAAAACTTTGTTGCAAATGTACAGTCAACTCATAATTCTGTAATTTGCAATATTTTCAGACATTCGTAATTTAAGCCTGCTTTCCGATATCAGTACGGCTGATGATGACGTAAGAATTTCATTGGGGTGGTAGTATTTACTGGAGTAATCATTTTCAAACTACCAAACCACCTGTTGAATGCGGTTTCCTGTCAAGTCGTTATTGTTGCACTGTGAGACTGTTACACCTAGTCACAACCACATAATATCTGAAAAGGCTTGACAATTATTTCTCGACCTTTTCAACGAACTATTTCAACTTTTTTGTTTCACACTATGACATACAATGTCGTATAATTGTTACAAATTTATCAGTTTCTCTCGTTTGGTCAATAAAAGTTCATACCCCTATAGTAGTACTAGATACAAGATTAGCTCAGACACAGGCTGTAGTTCAGACAACCAACACATATACAACTTGGAATTGTGTCACTATTGTCACTATCAGGTGGTGTATCAATGTTATAGGTTTAGCTTTCGGGTCAACTTGATATAATGTTGGACAAGTTTTAAGTTGCTTGACACCGTAAAATTGTAACGAATGTCCCTAATTTGTTCTCCAGGAGGGTAAACAATCGTATAACAGGAGTTTCCCGGTAAAGTGAGTTCGCGCAATAACATTAATCATTGGAACAATTAATTTGTTTGTTTGTTTGTTTGTTTGTTTGTTACAGGTAATTACACATGTATTGATTTAACATTCGTTTTGAAAAGAGAAATCGGGTACTATCTACTGCAGACTTATGTTCCCAGCGTCTTGTTGACGATGTTATCGTGGGTCTCCTTCTGGATCGATATCAAATCGTCCCCAGCCAGAGTAGCGCTCGGGATAACGAGTGTATTGACAATGATAACAACACTGAATGGTGTTAGGGAAGATTTACCTCACGTGTCTTACGTTAAGGTAGGTGGTTTAAATACTGTCGTAAAACCTATAGACCATTTTGCGGCATTTTGTAAGACTTGTACTACAGAACTTCTTCTCAATTCTCCATTCATTTCCCAATTCTCCGATCATTTGTTTCTGCTGGAGTTGTAAGATGACTGGTTAGAATGCAGCCATCACGATATACAGTTGACTGCCGTATGGTGTATATTATACAACACGTAGAGCAGCCATGATGAGGTCGAGAACAATGGTACATATATACACCATCGTGATTTCAACTCTACAAAGTTGAACACACTTTTAAGAGCTTTCAAACTCCAGTAAATGAAAGGATGTATGAGTGACGCTATAGATTTGGGGCCTGTAGCTGTGTGCCTAATCGACAATTCTGGAACAATTGCCTTTTTAGTATGTCAGAAAATCCCAACACAAGATCCAACACGTCATTTTTATACTACATACTGTCCACTATCGACTGTAATAACGTCAAATTCGAAGAAAAAAATATGCAAACATTTCACTTGTTGATTTATTGGCGAGGATTATTTCATAGGCAATCTTCTATTCACAAATCTGTAGAAAATATTCTTTTACAAATGTGAATGGGGGATTACTGGTAGAAATTGTTGAATATAAAATGTTCAAAATAATTTCAGACGATATTGCTTAGTCATTGATTATTTCCATATGTGTCGTGGCATGTCGTCTGATCGGATTGTGCGCGTAGGGGTGAAAGGTCAGGTATTTGAAAAATGAAAATGAATTTAAATCTATCTGCGTATAGTAAAGCTACCTGTCAATCATTCTTTAAAAATATTAATCTTTCATGAGTACCCATCGGTCAGAATACTGAAATGACGGAAGCTATCAAGCACGTATTAAGTGGTCGGTAAACAGTCGGAACAGATGGCATTGAGAACAGACAAACATATCTTTATGTGTCAGTAAGAGGTTTAAAAAAAATGGTTGTCAGCAACATTCGTTTGAGTTTACGTTTGCTTTGAGTGATCATGCAGTTTGCGTAAAAATATTGAACTTTTCAACTTTGATCAACTGAAATTCGATCAGTCAGTGATATAAAATGTTATAAAATATCATTTAGTTGAATATAACTAGTACAATTGAAAATGAAAAAATAATATATTTCAATTAGTTGTATCCAGATATAAAGCTTTTTGCTAAATAAGTCTTGATGTGCCAAATGACGTACAGGCAAGGGATCTAATTTAATCTGAATATTCCACGTCCTTCAGATTGTTCGGTATGATGATCGCCATCTTGGATATCGTGTTACTACCTATAGAAGAATATTTTTAAATATTCATTTTTCCCTTGATTTTATCCATCCGACCGAGATAATTTGACTTTAGATGATGTAATATTTGTCAGGTAGTCGATCGATCCAAATGGGAGTATCATTTCTTGTTTTTGCGCCTGTGGTTACATCCGCGTTTTGTGCATACATGATGTGGGCAGGACAGGGAATAGAAAGAACTAAAAATCGACAGCGACTAGTTTATCGATTGGTTGCATTCAATTTTCATGGAAACTCTGATTCTGGTGTACGACCAAACGCACCAGTGTAAATATTGTAGCACCAATATTTAAATGAGCGCCCCTGAACACTTTTTGATATAAAATAACCATGCCCAAGTGATCGGAAATCAACCAGTACTTGTTACAACATCACATTGTCTAATCACAGACAAGAAAGTTTATTCTTAGCTTTGCCTGAGATCTAATGAAACCACCTACAGTTTGTATATATAGAAGCTAACCTTTGCACACCTCTGGTTACTCAACACCTCCAGCAAAATTGCATCATTCTGTCAGATCCAATCAGACATTGACAAATGATTTGTTCGAAACATGTCTGTTTCTCAATCAAAAGTTGAAGAAAATATATATAACTTGTGTATGAATCTTAGTGCTTCAATGATGAACATACATAGCATTAATGATAATCTATTTAATAGATAAAAAAACCCAGAAATTTCTACTCCAGGAAATTGTGAGTTGTTCCGCCACTCAGCTCTCATGAATATTCAGTGTGCAACTTGAATACATTATTTCTGCTGACTCCCATGATGCAATAGCGAATAGCAATGATACCCTATAAAGACACAATATCAACTTGATGTTTCTTTGAAATCACAAGTTATTGTAGGTGATGTAAAATCATGAAATGACTCTCCAAACCAACAGTTTATGAAAATGACTTCATTTCCTTGAGTGGCGTTACCCTTTACTAGTAATTCGTGTATAGGTGATTATAGAGCAATAACTTGATTTGCTTCATATAGTTTGAGGTTTCTTGTGATAGGATAGGGTAGGTTTGAAAGGAATATCACGTGGTTTGATTTGTGTCACACCTTTAATACCAGAGGGCCTTAGTGATCTACTAATGAAATCTACCCACTCGGTTTGTAGTGTTACACATATAATGAATGATGCACAGTAGCGTTAATAATGTATACAAGCAATCCAAATGTACTTATATGTATTATATGGTGAGTCAGGTGAAGGTGTCGCTATTGGTGTAATCAATATCAACCCCACCCCTATCCCATCCTTCGAAACATCTAAAGCTCGTTTACATAGCGATCTGTGATTTCGATTTTCTGTCTCACTAAGGGGTGAATCAATTATTCTATGTAGGATAAAAAACAAATTCCTTTAGTTAGTTCCAACCCCCAACCCCAACCCCCAACACCCCATCCTAACTCAATTGGCCAAAATTGAAAATTGTTTCAATTTCAAATCAGTATGTCATAGTATGTCGTACTGTGAATACAAAGTCAGTATGAATAGAAAGTCAGTATTACTTCGACCCAGTATATAGAAGTTGAGAGTAGGGGTTGAGCGTTTCAAAGGGTTAGGAACTGGATACAAATTGCAGGGGGCGATATTTGGGGGGGTTCACCATTTTTCATCATCATGATGCAAGTAGTTTAGGGAGGATCACTATTTTTGTGCAATGATAATGATATTTTTGATGACATATATTCTAACAGCAGGGGGTCAGTAACTTTTGTGCAAGGTCTTGGATGGGGGAGGCCAATCTTTCTCACGCACTGAACCAGGAAAAACACCGACCCCCTTTTTATCCACCCATCTATCTATTGAAATGTAATAAAAAGAACTGTGTTTGTAAGCATGTCCTTTCAATTGTCAGAAGTTTCGTAGTTTTTTTTTGAGAAATGAATCAATACCTGCTTTGCTGTCATGTTATATATTACAGGCTATTGATGTGTGGTTTGCAGTATGCCTAGTCTTCGTGGTGTTCTCACTCATTGAGTACGCCATTGTACATTACTTATCGTCCAACAAATTACGGCTATGGTTTTACACAGCTCCAGAAACAGTCAGTAAGGTGAGATGGAGAGCGGTACAATTAACTATAGTAAACGTCTTAAAAAAGTGGATGATCTCTTCAAAAGATCAGCGTAAAGAAGAGGGGTTTCGGCCAACAAAAATCGTTAGACAAAAACAGCGTTGTGTATGTTAGTTTACACTAAATTGAAAGATGGAAAAATCTATCTTCAGGATAGAATATTAGTTATCGTTGTATTATATTGAACTTTTAAACAAGAAATAATTTCTCCATTATTTGATGGAAAAGTAGCGGATAGATATAGTGTTTTGAAATACATTTTCCGTCTACAGAACAGATTGAATTGGTATGTGATTTTGTGTAATCTATATCATTGTAACCTTAGGTTATTGGTTTTATATCTTATATTTGATGTGCAGGGATGTTTTAACAGTTACTTATAGTAAGCCGGTTTGTACTTTCATATCAAAATCATCTCCCTCACTCCCTGCCCTCCCTCCTACAGGAGAAACATCAATCAGGCGACTGCTGTCTGACGCTGACTATCATAGACAAGGCGCAGACTGCACTCAACTCCAACAGATGCAGATCGGATAGCACGTTTTCGCTCAGTAGCCTGAGTAATACTAGTAAAGCCATGTCGCCGGAGGAGGAGCAACACAGAATCAAGGTGCGAGGTAACTGTAGTCGAAAACCTGAAGCCATATACGACACGGGCAAGAAGATAGACTACTTCTGTCGTATTGCGTTCCCAGTTGGCTTTCTCATATTCAATATTGTGTATTGGATCTACTACTCGAGACACGACTACGAGGATATACATTTCGCCGACGAACAATTAGCGGAGGCGGCGGCGGCGGCAGGTGTGGTAGAGGACGCAGCTTTAGTGGAGGAATGAATGTGGTATCGTACAAATGGACAATGATCATCATTTTACTGGAAATGACATTTTAAATACACAATATAATTTAAGAAATAGCTCCATCTGACGAAAATTGGTGTGCAAGCAGGAAAAGCTATTAGTTATAAACTGAACAGTAATAAGCATGTCACTTTTAGTAGAATTGCATAGTAAATATGTACCTCAGGGAAATTAAATTTAATGAACTTAAAATAAATTCATTTGTATAAACGGTTTTATGGACACACACACTTACTGTGCTTATGGTAGTTAGTTAACTTGGCAAACGAGAAGGCCTAGAGTCATTGACATGTATTTGAAGTACCGGTATACTTACTGTATTTAAGGCAAGAGTAAACAAAAATGTTTGTTTCCGATAACATGACATCAGAAAATAGGGTAGATAGGTCGGGATTTTATTTTATTTATTTCACATTTTATTTTTTACGACCCAAAGACAAGTTACTCGTTGGTCACAATACTTCCATAACAGCTGATGGGATGTAAAAGAAGTAAATGAAGACAGTTATGTGATTCAGAAGTAGACGAACACATGTACAATATGCAGACTGACTGTGTTATAGGCTGAAAAGACATCGTTTCTCTATGGAATATGATTTTAAAAAAGTGACCAAAGATACTTTTGGCAAATCTACAGGGAAATAGAGTTTAATTTTCATAATTTACCTTTTTGCATGTAAAAAAATGTTCAGGGTCGGTGGCTTAACCTAGGGTCAGTCGCGTTATCGGAAACACACTATTTTTTCTTGGCCTATGGGTCTGACCATTACATGTGAATTTGCAAACTTTGGACCATTTTTACATAGTTCACCCTAAACTAAGGCAGGCGATGATGAACAGATATACCATTGGAACATGACCGAAATGAGTAGAGTATCTGAAGTCATACATACAGTAACCATATAGTATCGTGAGCCTTGTACAAGACTCCCAAGTGTGCTTCTGGAGGTAGCCAAAACAAAGCCGAAGTAAAGGATGACAATATGTTTTGGACGCAAACTATGTCCTTCTGCTGGCTACCATTATGTGACATGTCATTGACACTGTGTGCAACAATCTGCTCTCATAAATCAATCAGACGATAACGTGTATGTAACATTATCAGTATTAATAAGATTTGTATTGAACCGGAAGATAGGTGGCACGGTTTTCATTGTATTTGTCCAGGCACAAATTGGAATACAAATGACGTCATGATAGAAGACTTTCCCATAAACCCTTGCTGGAAATTCTCAAAATTGTCGAACACATGTCAAGTGCAGTAGAGCGTCTCTAAAAAAGATTTTAAAGTTGAGTAAGTTACCGAGGTGCTATTTTATCACTCAAAATCATTATGTAAGTTGATAGCAGTTATCAATGCAAGTGTACTAAAATCAGAAATAAGTCTGATTGGACTTTTCCTTTAAGAGTTGATAGAAGTTATCAATACAAGTGTACTAAAATCAGAAATAAGTCTGACTGGGTATTTCCTTTAAGTTGATAGCAGTAATCAATACAAGTTGTACTAAAGGTAAAATAAGTCTGACTAGATATTTAACTTAAGTTGATAGCACTAATCAATACATGTTGTACTAAATTCAGAAATAGGTCTGACTGGGTATTTCCTTTAAGTTTAGTAGCAGTTATCAATACAAGTTGTACTAAAAAGAAATAAGTCTGACTGGATATTTTCTTTAAGTTGATAGCAGTAATCAATACAAGTTGTACTAAAATCAGAAATAAGTCTGACTGGACTTTTCATTAAAGTTGTTAGAAGTAAGCAATACAAGTTGTACTTAAAAAATCAGAAATAAGTCTTACTGGGTATTTCCTTTAAGTTGATAGCAGTAATCAATACAAGTTGTACTAAAATCAGAAATAAGTCTGACTGGGTATTTTCTTTATTACATACAAGGCTTTGGTGACAATTACATTGAGTGGGAGTGTTTCCATATGTTAATACAAAGGGTTTGTATGCTTGCAGAGAAGGCAATATTTCCTGACACAATACTAAAACGGTTAATTCACATAAGTTGACAGAAAAACAAACACTGGTATATTTATAGCATCATATAGTTGGACGTGTGTACTTAAAGTATAAAGGGTGGTCTGTCACAATTGTTGAATAGTGTTGGTATTCAAATTCCCCTACTCCATTCCTGGTGAACAGATCTCCAAATGTCATGGAACGTCATAACCCAAGTCATGACGTCATTGTATTGTGTGTCAATAAATATTGTCATATTTAGTTGGATTAAGAGTTATGGATTTGACTGTAATTTCAATATTTTTATTACTATATGTGTATAGTTTAGTTGCGTTTGAGAAGTAGAGGTATTTCATTTATATCTGCATGTCATATATGAACATAAAATGTAACATGACATATAACATAACACGACATGAAATAGCATAGCATGACATAACAGCATAACATAACATAACATAACACGACATGAAATAGCATAGCATGACATAACAGCATAACATGACATGAAATAGCATACCATGACATGACATAACATAAAATGAAATAGCATAACATAACATAACATAACATAACATAACATAACATAGCATGACAACGTAACATGAAATATTATAACTACACTGTAAATATGTATACTAGTAAAACCTAATATAATACGACAAAAATAAAATCTCTTTCCGAATAACAAGGCAGTACCTCAAATTACATGGTGATCGATTTATACCACAGCACACTCTGCAAAGTGACATGGCAGAAAAAACATGTACAACAGTACACAGCATGCCATACCAGTACATACATGTAAATCACATTTTACTTTTGTCATGAATGGGTTAACATAAAGCATATTTCTATAGCTGGCAAATATAAATAACATATGGTTTTTGAATGAACAATAAAACAACCAATCAGGACAACTTTACATACTGTCATGCTACATCATTAAAATAGCATAGAAACGAAATATAATTTGACAATTTGAGATTTTATTACAGTAAATCTTAGGATAGCCTCTTTCAGTAGGTTACATCCCAAACCATAGTCAATCTGAGATTGAAAGTATTAATATATATACAGCCAAATCTAGTGTATTATTTATTTAGTTTTGGAAATAAAGAATTACAAATGCAATTATTCTTTTATGTCTGTGCATTCATCGCTGCCACCAACTATTCTCATCCCCTAAAGTACAGGAACAAATACATCTAAGGCAAATTATATAAGGACACGCTAGTAGATTTTCAACAACATAACTCGTAGGTTACACGTCAGCTTGTCAGTCTGTTTTGATTTTCGAATAAAGGTAATCCAGTGATACTGCCATTTTATTGACAATATTGCATTTGCAATGTCAAGTTCATCCATATTATTCTGGGGCAACGTTTTCGCTCTGCCTTACAACTATGTTTCTTACCTTAATTTTAATCCCACGCACAAGTAATCTAGGTATTCTTAAAAGATCTTCTCAATAATGCCTATGGTCCTATAGAGAGGATCTATAGACTAGACAACAGATGGATGTAATATATACTGAGCCTTTCATAAGGTTGATCATGTTTTTGTTACTTCATAAACTTGCGAAATTTTGGCACCCGTCATAGTATAGTAACCTAACCTAACCTGGTTGCAATGCTAATCGACAAGTAGAAAACAGCGGGTCATTCACAACGGCACGTCATCCAATTGGAGTGTTGTTATGTCTGATATACCCCAAGAGCCCATTCGGTGACTGTTGTTTTGTTGTTCTCTCTGTATACATGGTCGTATGTTAAAAATCAGTCTAGTCATTTCTCAGTTGCGTAGGCGACTAACAATTTCAATCATGTGATGGGAATCGATAGTCTGACTCTTCTGACCTCAATTTATAAATTTATACAGAGGTTGAAAAGTGATGGTTAGAACTTAATTTATCCTCGATCATTATCATATTGGGGATCACCAGCTGGAAAGGGTAGCTTGTCATAAAGACTTAAAGGAATCATTCATCGAAACTTTCCTTTGATCTCCACATTGATTCGGTTGTAGGCAAAGCCAACCATTCGGTGGGGGCTAATCAAACCCAATTTTTATTTAATAGATAATGTTACGGCTCTCCGTTCGATGTTTATTCCACTTGTTCGTCTAATTTTAGAATACCACATGTAGAGTGATTTTGGTTACTCATCTGTAATTATAAGTGGCTGCCTTATGACGCTGTTGATGGGAAAATAAATAAATAAATAAATAAATAAATAAATAAATAAATAAATAAATAAATAAATAAATAAATAAATAAATAAATAAATAAATAAATAAATAAATAAATAAATAAATAAATAAATAATATGAAAACTGAGCTTTCACTCTGAAAAATCAAATAAATAAATCCGTCACGTGGCTTCTGGGCGCTGTGTTAAAGTAAAGCCCAGAGCCATTCGGGACCTGAACTTATTTCTTCAAAATAGAGGTTTGGGTCTGGGTCGATCGGTAAATAGACTAAGTTGTAAAAGTTGGTCCCCCAGAGCCTCTACGGGTACCAGATCAAATCCCAGGAACCAGTCTTATATGAAAGCAGTCACAGAGAAAGGTAAGGCTAAAATGACATACTTCAACGGCATTTGTTTCTATTTTCTATATTTTCAACAAATTGTATAATAAATATAAGTACAGCTGACAATCGACACCAACCAACAATAAATAAGAAGGCATCTTTCTTTCAAATGTCACATGGTATTTTTTATAAGTATCTATGTTGAACTAGCCTAACTGTTTCCGTCGCTTACTGTATATTCAATTTAGTCTCGCATACCTTCGGAGATTGATGAACTATACAGTACACAGGCTACTGTTGAACTAACGTGATGAATTTAGTTATACACATGGGAATTTATCAACATATAGTTGATTCATAATTTGTTGTAAAATTATCTAATGTTACATATTGCATATTTGTGCCTGGAAAATTGAAATCAACGACTTTCTATAGCTAATGAAAGGCATTTATCCTATTAAAAGCATTACAAACAATTCGAAAGTAAATAATTACGGCTTTCTTCAAAAGCATATTTCTCACCGTATCTCCACTTCCTGTCTTGTCCCAACTCGGAATATTTGTTTCATTTGTATTGTTCAATGCTATACCATTCTTATAAGAGTAGCCTTCACAGAAATACATTTGAAATAAGATAGCCTGACGACAGTTTTACATTTATGAATCGACAAGTGGTCGATGCGACGATACAAGTTTTACCGGTTTTCACCATAGAGGGCAGCACGCGCGACCCGGAAGTACATGAACGCAGTGGTTGTGCCATGTGCCTTTAGTAAAGTTACATCCAGATTATTTTAAGAATAATATCGTTTATAACGTCACGATGGGGAGATTGAACGTTACGATGTTGAGGTATTTATCCAAGGAGGACTTCAGAGTCCTTACAGCGGTGAGTAACTCAGTAACTACCATTAAATTAACGTCAAATTGACTCAAAATGTTGGTTGACAAACAACATGGACCAGCACGATACGTCGATATTGACCCGGTGATTTGACTGTGACTGCTGTATTTATATTAACTGTTTTCAAGACCATAATTTGATATAACATGATAATATTCTAATGGCAGTTGCTAGAAATGCATTGACACATTTGTCCGATTCACGTTCTTTTCACTGTTGAGCATGTTGATAATAGGATTTGAATTGTTGTTGCGCAACTTTCAGGAATACAGATTGTCTGTACGTGTCCATTTCACCAACCTATGTTAACCACAAACATGGTTGGTGAAATCGTAAGTAAATAGATAGATGGGTGAATAAAGGGAGGAGGAGAGAGAGGCGGAGGGGATGATATAGATATATAGACAGACGGACATACAGATCTTCATTTACAGACAGATCTACAAATGAAGATATATATTGCGTTATATAGTGCAATCTACAATTAGTCTCCATCTGGAAAATAACAGAGTTTGGCGTGTTTGGGATGAGAAGGGGGTAACTACACCTATGTTTTTTTATTTATATTATACTTCTACATTAGTTAGTATGTAGTCTAGTTCCTGACGACGGTGTTCCAATTTTATACCACGTTATCTTCACACATAACAATCGTCAGGAACTAGACTAGTTAGTATGTTGTACTTAATAGATCAGTTTGATGAGATCTGGTTGTATTTGTATGGTGTTTATATATCGATTGCCAAGTGGGATGCTTGTGTGTGGCAAGAAGTTTTAAGATGTCAGTCCCAATTTCAATATTCATTTTCTTCTCACAGCTGGAGATGGGAATGAAAAATCATGAGATAGTACCTGCTGCACTCATTGCAAGCATAGCTAACCTAAAACATGGTGGATGTCATAAAATTCTCAGAGAATTGGTCAAAAACAAGCTGATAGTTTATGAAAGTGGAAAAAGTAAGTACATTTGTTGTATTTGAAATTGGAAAATCTCACATTTGGGATTACTGTCATTAAGTCTTTGGACTGAATCTGTGATCGAGTTGAATTATTTTGTTATTTAGTTCCATAGAGTGAGTTGAAATTAATATTCATTTTTCTTTCTTTCTATCTATCTATCTATCTGTCTGTCTGTCCGTCTATCTATCTGTCTGTCCATCAATTTCCTCCTCCTAGATGCAGGGTACAGGTTGTCATATCCAGGCTATGACTATCTGGCATTAAAGACACTTGCAGCTCGTGATGTGATACTCTCAGTAGGTAATCAGATAGGAACTGGTAAAGAGTCTGATATCTACATCGTTGCTAATGATGAAGATGAACAGTTAGTAATGAAGCTACAAAGGTAATTGGATATTCACACAATGGACTCAGATGTCCAAGTGTGTGTGTGTGTGTGTGTGTGTGTGTGTGTGTCACATATGTATGGATGTATGTATGTATGTGTGTGTTTGTGTGTATGTGTGTGTATGTATGTGTATGTGTGTGTGTGTGTGTGTGTGTGTGTGTGTGTGTGTGTGTGTGTGCGTACCAACATATTTGTAAAGTATGTACGTATGTATGTATAAAAGTACATATTATGTATAGGTGTATGTACATATGTATATATGTATATACGTACGTACATTATGTTCATACATGCATATACATCTCTCCATTGAAAAATAAATTTACAAGGCAGTATCAAATGGGGCTGTCGGTAGGAATATTACAAAGAAATAAAGAAATTAGAAAAAATCTATGTACCCTAGGGTATGTATAATAAATTACATAATATAAAATATAACTCAAATAGGAATTTCTTAAAGGGTGTTGTGGAAAAGGGTGGAATTAATGTATTTTGTTCATGTTTGTTTTTCAGATTGGGTCGTACATCCTTTCGCAAAATTAAAGAGAAAAGGGACTACCACAGGCATCGGAAAAATGCATCATGGTTATATTTATCTAGACTGGCAGCTATGAAAGAATTTGCATTTATGAAGGTAATACAATCAGGATTATAAGAAAACTGTACATACAATAGTAATTGAGTACAAGATTAACTAATTTTTGCACTTTGGGTCAAGGAATTTAGTATAAAAAATTAAAAAATTTAGCTCCCTTATAAAGTATTTTGACAGTACTTTTTTGTCAAATTAAAAATAAGTTTGAACTACACATTTCTAAGTAGTGGACTAGAGGCTAAAAATACTCTAAACCTGGAAATTTTCACTAAAGATTTGTTTTGCTGGAAAACAAAAAGATGAAAATAAGCAACATCTAAAATGCCTCTTTGTAGATATAGAGTGTACCAGATTCTGTAATTCACAAAAAAATAATCTTTGGAAACTAATTGAAGATGTAACATGGCAAAATGTTATAGTGGCAAAAATGCCTAGTTTGAACACTCCGTACAGCAGCAGCACTTACTAATTAAAATACAACAATTGCTACTCTTAATTTTAGTTTTATCAAAATCTTAACTAAATGTACAAGGTAATTCAAAACTTGACTACTCTCCTAGCTGAAGATGCTTTCTTTTTTCTGTCAGAAAGAAATGTCATACATTTTCTATACACACTGTGGCATTATACATACTTTGCTTGCATTTCTTTTTAACTTGTTTATTTTTTTCACTGACACATGAAAATGTGTTTTGTCCAGACTTCCTATATAACTAAATAGTCACAATTTTACACAGCAGGACAGTGTTTGATGCAAACCTTGGTCAGTGTTGCAGCCAGAGGGGGTTTTTGGGTCATTTGACACACATTTTTTGGACCTGACCCAAAATTTTGGAAGTGACGGGTCACAGATGACCCACACTAAAATTGTGTGCAAATATGTTTAGCAACATGACCACACGTATAGCAACAGCTGTTGCTATACGTGTATATTGCATAGATAACAACAGGGTTGGATAGGCAACTGTATAATCATTCAGCAAATATCTAGCATGGAGGTAAATATTTTTTAAAACTGTACAGTTGTGCTACAACGCTATTGGTGCTCTTGTTAATAAAGTCCCTAAAAAATTTATGATGACCCAGAAAAATGAAAGTCTCGGGACAGTATGTCCCACTCTTTCAAAAGGCTGGCTGCAACACTGCTTGGTTGTATGACAATAATTTCAAGATTTGATTCTCATACATATTTTTTCCCAAATGATGTTGTTGCAGGCATTACATAACAATGGTTTTCCAGTTCCAAAACCTGTAGACTATAACAGACATTGTGTTGTGATGGAGCTTGTAGATGGATACCCACTGTAAGTCATTACAGCTGTCGATAAACAGATACTTTCCTTGTTTTGGATAATGGTTGGTTCAAGTTAGATGGGGTAGGGATGGAGACAAACAAGATTATTTGCATGACTGGAATGTTGTAAGCATGATGGTGTGTGTGTGTGTGTGTGTGTGTGTGTGTGTGTGTGTGTGTGTGTGTGTGTGTGTGTGTGAACAACTTAAAGTCAAACACTATCAGTCGTGAAACGTGGTGGGGACATTACTTTGAATATGCAACTTGGGAAAGAAAAAATAAATTAAAAACTACTGGGCTTTAGTTTCATGTTGATTTGAAATAATACAATTCTATTGAATAACTTTTGTTTGTAATAATACATTATTTTCTTATTAATATCTTTGCACAATTGAATGTTCATGGACTGTGAGTTCAAAGTGACAAAATAAATCCTACTTTTTTATCTTTGTTTACAGCTGCCAAGTGCATGAAGTAGATGACCCATCTCAATTGTACAGTGACTGTATGGAACTAATCATGAGATTGGCAAGCTATGGTCTTATACACAGTGATTTCAATGAATTTAATTTAATGGTGGACAGTGATGATAAATTAACATTGATTGATTTCCCACAAATGGTATCTACATCACATGAAAATGCTGACTGGTGAGAAAAGAAATCTTGCATTTGTATGTTATATAGATAATTGGATCATATAAGGTTGCTGGTGTAGAATAGAATAATCAGCCAAAAGATATATACCTATTGTTTTCATAAATTTTATATTGTGAGTTGTCTAATTATACTTAGTCTAGATGCTATCTATGGCTTCAAATCTCAAGATCTCTCTTCACCCTGTTAAGGTCACTGAGAAATCATGAGCCAAAAGTTGTACATGCAAATAAGTAAACCTCCAACTGTTAGAATGATGTAAACAATGTATACGTAGAGTCTTGATCTGACAAATATATCATATTTGGACATTATGTAACTGCCCCAATAAACACTAACTTATTATTGGGCAGAATTCTGGGATTGATTGATAAAGTAATGACTGTGTGGTTGGCATCTCAGGCATCTCAATTTCATCTCAGGACATCATTGTGCTAGACATGGGAAGAGATTCAAAGTGACAGATAGCCTCTAGACTACATCTTTGTCTTCTAACTTCATTTATATTAAAATGTTTTTGTAGCAATTGTGGCATGAAATATGTAAATGATTATTCTAAAAATATTTTGCACTGCTATGAAAGAAAAGTGTTTATCTTAAGGATTGTGTGCAGGTAAACCCTACCTGAGTTCCTCATGTATTTTACCAGAGTTCAACACTGAAATTATTGTACACAGTGTGGAAATGGTTGAAAAATTTACCCTCTTTCACCAGGGTTTCCCAAACTTTAGCAAAAACACTAAAGAAGTGAATTTTAGATTTTCAAATGTTTCAGGATTTTTCAGAACAAATGTATTTATTTGATTTGTATAATTCTCCCATTTATGTTGTGTATATATTTGTGTTTATTTATAAGGTATTTTAACCGGGATGTCCAGTGCGTCAGAGACTTTTTCTTTAGGAAATACGGATATGAAAGTGAATTGTATCCAAAATTTAGTGACATACAGTAAGTTGATTTTACTTTTAATTCCCTCATATTATTCCTCTTGCTACCAGCATGTTTTTTTTTTGTACACAAAAAACTTGGGAAACAGAATCATTTTATCAAATAAATCATATTTGACAAATGCTCTCTGCTTAGTTTGTTCCAAAATTTTGAAATGCCTGTCAGCTGAAGTTGTATTTTAATATCATTCTTGGTATCTTGTAAAGATCTATTTGACGTACAGTACCAAAACTACTGTAATTGTATATTTTTCAGCTCTAAAATAGCTGAATATGTGCAAAAGCTTGTTTCTTTATGAGTTTTTATATTTTTATATTCAGCTGGTGTGCCACTTAATACGTGGGCAAAGTGGATGGGTTATTTACAAGAAGTGTCATTCCCCCTTGCACTGTCCACCAAATTAAGTACACCTGACATGTCCTAAATTGCTATTCCACCAAATTGTTCATACACAAAAATAAGTATGACTACATTATGATACCAAATATCTAAACTTTAACAACGAAGTTTGTTGATTTCTCGTGAGGGTATGGATAGGAAAACTTGTTCAAGGTAATGTCTGACTCTTAGAATGAGACTGTAAAAGAAAAGTACTATTCACTGAGTGCTAATTGTGTCTCTGTTATAAAAATAACGTGGCTAGATTCATTTCAGCACATCTGGTACTTCTTATACGGCATTGACTTCATCTTTATTTTGTAGAAAAACTGATAGTTTGGATGTTGACGTTGCTGCAAGTGGATTCAGTAAAGAGTTACAAGCAGATTTTGACAAGGTATTTTATGGTCTTTATCATTTCTTGATTCAGCCTGTGTTCCAAATAAGGTATATATCAGAAAATAGGCCCATATGTATGTGTCTTTAACAAGCAAAGCTGGTTTTTTTTTCAAATTCTGAATTCATGTTTCAATGTACCTGATGTACTTGCACATGTCAATTTAGGCATTCCTTCTATTAATCTGTCTTTCGAGTACCTTCTGCTCGAACAAATATCTTAAAATTTTCAGTTTTATCCAAGACTGAGTCATTTGTTAACTCGTGGGTAATTTTCAGAATGTTGACCTGCGACCTATAATGGTATTATGTGATTACTTATTTCAACATAATTTTGGCAGTCTTTCCTAAGACAATGTCTTTCTTACATTTTTCCCACTTACAGGCACTCTCTTCAGATAATAAGCCTAAAACTGAAGATGATGAAGATGACGACTCAGGAGATGAAAATGAGAGCAGTGGAAATGAAGAAAGCATAGAAACAGAGGGACAAGATATCAAAATAGATTCACAGCAGGATGATCAGCAGTGTGCAGAAGTAGCATCAGGAGTAAATGCTTCGGCCTCCACAGCTAACGATGAGACAAGTCCTGGTGATGAAGGAACAAGTGCTGCAGAAGGGTTTAGTTCACAGAACATTACAGGAAAGGAAGAGGATATCTCACCAGTAATGGACAGACTAAGCACAGGAGATATTGACTCCGAAGATGATGATATAGCGGACCTTAGTGCTATGAATGCCCAGTATCGACCCTTTAGGGACAGACAAGAACAACCACGTACTAGAAGTAGTGACAGTATAAGCAGTACCGTTTCAGAAGCTACTATACGACCAGACGTGATCAAAGAAAAAGTAAAGAGAAATTTGATTAAAAAACAAAAAAGGGATCAAAGGAGAAGAATAATTGCTAAAGGAGAAGCTAAAGTTGTCAATCAGAAAAGAAGAGAACATTCTGACACTATCAAGCATAGTTTGTCTGATAGTTGGTTCTAAATTGATGATAGTTTTTTATTATCAAGTCTGTGCATGCTTAACTGCCATCCTGAACAGATGTCATTCTTATATCAACACCTCCAAGTAGCTGAACACAGGCAAATACCATAGCAACACCTCCAAGTAGCTGAACACAAATACCATAGCAACACCTCCAAGTAGCTGAATACAGACAAAAACTGGAACAATATCTACATGCATGAGAAATATTAATGTATATCAATGTAGATTTGGATATGATCAATAGAAAATATGTGCAACTTAATCTAAACTCTTCTAAAAGTGGGTGTTCTATGGTGACAGTCTGTTTTTGTCATTTGTGCTTAACCACCAATCTCTTTGGGCTGGCTATGAAACATGTGCAGAAGAGATTTGGGAACTGAGACTAAAAAGGAACCTACCTTTTGGTATTGACTTTGATGAATAAAGTTTATTTGATGATCTCACAAGTTCAAATTTATTTAAGCAAAATTTTCCATTTGAACAAGTGGACTTTTCAAAAGAAATTATTTACTTTTAACATCACAGCTCCTCTTTATATCAAAATAAATCGTTTATTTAGACACACTGGACTGATACAACACAAAGCACATGTATTTGACTACCCAACATGGACAATGGTAGCTATATCATCCTCGGATATTCATTCATCCATTCATTCATTCATTCATTCATTCATTCATTCAGCAAGTATGGATTCTAATGGAAGACAAAATTTATGTTGTGGCTGAAAATGATAAAATCTTTCTTGTAAGTCACTACATAGGGAAACTACCCAATTTTGGTGCATCACAAACATTTTCTTTGTCAGTAACAGTGACAGTGACAGTGACTTATAGATCAAATTGACTTGGAGGGCATTCTGTTCATTATTAAACATCCAACACATCCTAGCAGTATGAATATCTTGACACAAATAAAACATTTATCAACATTTTTATTTGCATTGTAAAAATTGTTGAAAAATTTCTAATAAACAACATATAATGTGTAAGTCTTATAAAACATTGCTAAAAATGTCCAAATATGTAACACAAATATGACATCAAAATGTATTACCAGAGTGTTACAAAGCTGAAAATACAACTGACAAACTTCTGCTCACAGATGGGGTCATGTTTTCTTCAGCGCTTTGCTTCAAATTCAGGATGTTTATTCCCTTGAACACCCAAAAATAAAAGTGTTTACCAAACTGTAGTGATTGTGGTGAGTTGTAAATATACTAATATTTGTTTAGCCAAAGGTACTAGCTTAGGCCAAAAAAAGTATGTGTTTCCGATAACCTGACCGACCCTAGTTTAACACGCTGACCATAAACATATTTTTAAATATTTAAAACAAAAAGATAAGTAATTCTTTGTTTTTCTTGACCTTCATGCATGTATGTTTTCTTTCCCAAGTGATGCCTGTATATATTTCATCAAAATATCACAGAAAGGGGTATTCTGGTCAACAATTCATTCGGTTTGGATCAAAGCAATATTTTTTGACAATAAAAACAATTAAAAAGATAAAATAAAGTAAAATGCCGACCTACCTACCCTATTTTCTGAGGCCATGTTATCGGAAACACAATTGTTTTTAGCACAACGGAACTGATAAGGTTCAGTAGTGCTATAGGCATGGCAAATTGTCTGTCTGTCTGTCTGTCTGACTGTCTGTGTAAACAACTTAAAGTCAAAAAAATGCTTGGCCGATTGCCATGATATTTGGTTGGTGTATTACTTTGGGTGTCTAGTTGGGAAATTGTTCAAATCAAAATGATCTTACCACCAGTGTGCGATTTAGGTAAAAATATGTGATTTTTGGTCAAAAAACGTCAACTCAAAAACTACTGGGCAGATCAGTCTGAAATTTGGCGTTAACATTCTTAAGGGTGTTTAGGTTAAGAATTGTTCACAACATGACGATCAGTGATTAGAGCTAAAAATCTTTTAATTCCAAAACTACTGAGCAGATTGGGCTGAAATTTAATGGGGATACATTTTGGGGTTTATAGATGAAGAAATGTTAAGTATATAATGATCTCATCAGTGATATGCAAATTAGGTGTAAAAATGTGAATTTTGTAACAGTTTGCATATTTTAATATTTTTTTGATATTTTTTTAGCTAACTGGTTAGATTTCTTAATATGGAAAAACTTTTGCCTTTCATTTTGAATTTACATCGCTTGACTCTTATAAACATTGTGTGGACAATATTTTACTGTCATAATTTTGCTGATGAAGATGGCTGTTGTTTTCATTGTTTTCACGACCTTTGTATTCTGTGCAGGTCATTTTGAAAATGACCACGCCATTAGCAAGAACCAAACGGTGGGTTATTTCACAGAAATAACAGGGATTTTAGACAAGTGAACAAACATTCAAAAAGTGTATGCAAGTATGCCTAGCAACAAGACCACGCCCATGACAATAGCCAAATGATCACATATATTGCAAAGATAACAACAGGGATTCTCAGACAAGTGAACAAACATTCAAAAGGTGTATGCAAATATGCCTAGCAACAAGACCACGCCCATGGCAATAGCCAAATGATCACATATATTGCAAAGATAACAGGGATTAATAGACAATGAATAAACATTCAAAAATGTATGTAAATGTGCCTAGCAACAAGACCATGCCCATAGCAATAACCAAATGATCATGTATACTGCAAAGATAACAACAGGGATTAATAGACAAATGAATAAAGATTCAAAAACTGTATGCAAATATACTTAGCAACAAACACGCCAACAGCAACAGGAAAATGATGACATATATTGCAAAGATAACATCAGGGATTCATAGACAAGTGAACGAACTTTCCAAAAATATATGCAAATATGTCTAGCAACATGACCACGTCCATAGCAACAGCCAAATGATCGCGTATATTGCAAAGATAACAACAGGGTTGGATACGCAACTGGATAATCATTCAGCAAATGAACACCTATACCTAGCATGGATGGATGAGCATGTGAGTAAACATTTTTAAAAACCCTACACTTGTGCTACAGCGCCATTGGCGCTAATTTTTTCACCTTAAGCTTATATTATACTTTCTGCAACCTCTCATACTGACACACAATTTACAAGATACATGATTTACATTCTTTTTTTTTAAATTCTACCCCTACATACAAACCATGTAATACAATTAATTGCATGAATAACAACCCGTAAATAATCGTGTTCTGAAAAATACTAGTAAATATTTTTGATAAAAAAATTAGAATAACTAACACTTAGAAAACTAAAAGGATGATTACACATGCATGGCCATCATTCGATCAGCCTCATTTCCAATCAGACAAAAAAAATTAGCCAAAAATTCTTTGTCTGTTTGGATCGAGCAGAGACATGGAGTGGCTAGCATTCTGTCTGTCTACTTAACTTGTTTGGCCAGCCCATACAAAAAATTTTCTAATCGTCAACCCAAACAAGCAGATAGAAGAACAACCAGATTTCTGACTTTGAATTCGTCCCTTAATAGTACCGAAATGTTTAGTACTGAGTTATTCAAACTCAGAATGCTGATGAAGTTATTACCAGTATATTTTACAGTATCCTTATTTTTATTTTAGAAAATATATCTGTAAAAAACGATGCTATGGTTGGTGAGTTAAGTACATTCTTGTGACATTCTGTGTGTGTGTGTGTGTGTGTGTGTGTGTGTGTGTGTGTGTGTGTGTGTGTGATGTTTCAGACAGATATACATGTGCCTTTGACGTAAAAGTCATAAGCCAACGTTAACGTACGGCTAGTTGACTTGGTGTTTTGATAACATATATTGCAAAAGTAAGTTTGCATATTTTAATATTTGTTTAATATTTTTTTAGCTAACTGGTTAGATTTCTTAATATGAAAAAACTTTTGCCTTTCATTTTGAATTTACATCGCTTGACTCTTATAAACATTGTGTGAACAATATTTTACTGTCATAATTTTGCTGATGAACCCCTCTATAGAAGGTGGCTGTAACAGTGTTGTTTTCATTGTTTTGACGACCTTTGTATTCTTTGCAGGTCATTTTGGAAAAAATCATGGGGGCGTTTGTTACAACAACGATATTCAATCACAATCAGTGTAGTTTTTCTTGCAACCTCATCTAACCCCCCCCCTCACATATACACATTGTGTTATATTTATGCAAAACATACTTTGCTGAATATAAAAAAGGTAAACTATCTATGAGACTATGGCCTTGTCAGTCATCAAAAATAATGTTATTAATTTGTAATACTTGTGCTCTCAATATGCCTCACAACATATCACTGGAATCACTATTTCATCTAGCTTCTAATTGTAACATTGGAGTGGAGAGAAATGGCTGTAAGGAGAAGGGGCATGTACCAGTAAACATGGGATTGGAGGGATGGACATCTTGCTCATAGAATTATGGTGAGGGCGTCACTTGTAGCTCTGACCATCAGACGTAGCTTATAGAAAGCCTATATAGAAGTAATACTGTAGCTTATTCAAAGTTACATGTCCAATGCCCCAATATGAAAGCCAGCATAGAGTCTACCCAAGTATGAGATCCCTGTATAGAGTCGACCCCCGGGAGTCTACCCAAGTATGAAACCCCTATGCATAATCTATCAAGTATGAGACCCATATATAGCGTCTACCCTAACTGGTATCATCCATTTTATAGGAATTTGATTTAGCCATTGACAAAATTTCTCTGCACTGTTCATGATTTAACCCAATTTGTAATAGAACCAGTACCCCGTGTTGAACAAGACGAACGCAATTGGAAATCCAATTCTACAATAGTAGTCAATTTTCTTGCCAGTATCGTAGATGGCTTCAGGTTTACGGGCGCAATTTCCACGAATCCAAATTTTGCCTTCATCTCCAAGAGGGGACGTCGATTGCAGACTTGTAGAGTCGGTGTTCGCCACCGTACCATTACTAGCGTGTGCTCTGGCTAAGGCCTCAGCTAACGATCTGTCACGGTCGATTATTGTCAAACTAACACAACACTCGCCGGAGTATTTCTCAGCCTGAAGAAAGAGCATGGTGAAAAATAATATTACAACAATTTCTATTTCGAGTATGGAAAAGCTCAAGAAAAATGTAATATTGCCTTGCAATAAGTTGTTTTGTTCCTCGACGACATACGCATCTCATTGCCAAATGCGATATGTCAAATTTTGCCGAGATAAACTAAATACGTATACTTCCTGTGAAAATGAATATTGGCGTTCAAGCTGTCTCATCCTAATTCCCAAGAATTAGTTTGTAAATATATGCCATACGCTTTCGTTCCTTTTGACTTCTCAATCATGAAAAGAGACCATATCATAAATTTATTTCTTGTGCACTATCTGTAACTATTAATTGGGGTATTATTTTTTCGATCTAACAACCAACAATATATTCACTGTTAAACACACCAATAATTAAAAATACACGTCAGTTAGTCTGTTTTATCTGTAAGTAGTATAGTAATAAGTTAAAATCGTGATTCATCATTGGTGACTCTGATTTTTGGGTGCGGACCCAAAAATCAAATTTGATTGTTTTTATTGCTCCATACTATGTGTTCTGCGACACACAGGGGATTCAATGCTGTGCAGGTTTCGCGATAGTGTAAGTTATTATATCTCAGTTTTTAAAAAAAGTTCCAATAGCAACATTCATAAATCAAAGTAATATATTCTCCCGCTTTATTCTGTGTTTGTGCCTTGGGTGAAATATCGTCAGCTCTGTACTACGTAGACTGACAGATCAACCGTTGTGATAAGCCCGGACCGATGACGTCATTACAGTCTATGTACTACGTAACTATTGCATCAAGCAAGCGAGCCATCTTCAGTTTCGATGAAATTTAATGTTTCCATGAAATTTACTGTTGCCATGAAATTTAACTATACGTGTACAAATGATACGATGTAACATATGCACACGATCATTCAACTGCAACCATTGTCATATCGGAATTATCCAGTGTAATGTGTCCGCCCACAATTTCATTACTTTGCGTTTGCTGGCCTGCAAATGTTTCTATTTTTTCATTACCCATGGCATGCCCACGCGTCCATCCATCATTCAGATACATGTAGAACTAGGCTGTGATGCTTCAGTAGTGGATTTACGTGATATCGGGCCTATAGAAAGTTTTGTTCAAAACACGTACAAGGCATGCATCACTTGACACCATGTCATATTTCCATGTTTCCAAGACAACCATGTCACGTTTCATGGCCGACATATTGGTTATAATTATAATACTAAGTTATACTTCAAATGATTGCGTGCCTCGTCTAACAGGCTATTAGTACACTTTTTCTGTGATGTCGAAATTTTATTAATGGTATTTATATGTCAAGTAACCATACTTTCTATTTGTAAAACAAATAGTGTAGTGTGAATTGGCGACCTGTAGGTACCACACGGAGCCGAGGAATCATGTTACAAACAAGCAAGCAACCAAATAAATAAATACATAAATAATCATTGAAAACATGCTTGAATAAATGAAACTACCATAAACACATGAATAACTATCTATACAGGTCTGCATACTGGACTGTTCCTGTGTCTATGTATACCGAGCTATACAAAATACAAGAGTTTTTGCTTCTGCCCGGTTGCAGGCTTAGGTGTCACCATTTCAACGCCAAAAAACACTCCAAATCACGAGCTCATGGTATGTCTTTGTCTTTGTCTACATAAAACATAGTAACATAGTTTAAGAAGTATACATGCCCGTATTTACATGTACATTGTACATACAATTATATACAAGTGAAAGTTATTTATGTGTTTATCGCATTTTCATTTATTCACTCATGTTTTGGTTGTTTGAGTATATTTATTTATTTATTTATTTATTTATTCGTTCGTTCGTCCGTGCCTTATTTTGTTTGTTTGTTTGTTTGTTTGTTTGTTTGTTTGTTTGAAACACGGTTCCTGGGCGACTTGCGTAGACATACATTGTGCGTACAACGAGTGTCTCATTGTCTCATGGTTTGTCAGTCTTCGCTGTTTCACGTAAAGATTCTGCTGACTTCATTGGCTCACCTTTTTCACTTTGGAGGGCGATCTATTATGCCAGAGACGTAATTTATTGGATGATAGATAGTGTACGATGGCATATTCGATGAGCGCTCCCACAACAAATATTAAACACATGGCAAACCAAACATCGATTGCCTGCAAGTAATTATCATATGAACAATATGAATAAGCATGAAATATATCCAACATTTGCACATTTACTTTCAATTTCAATGGTTTGCATGGCAGCAGCGTATGAAATTATTTACCAACTCAATCTCAACAAAATAAACGACATCCTGATCAAATCCCGAGAGATAAAGTAATCGATACATAATGATACAGCACACGTGGCTACTGCACTTCAGTTCTGAATTGAATACTGAATTCGCAACTTTATTGTGCGACTTGCTTTTTCGTTCCCAGGAGTCATATATAAATATATTAATGTACTCGTCATCAATATGTATGTATGTATGTATGTATGTATGTATGTATGTATGTATGTATGTATGTATGTATGTATGTGTGTGTGTGTGTGCGTGCGTGCGTGCGTGCGTGCGTGCGTGCGTGTGCGTGCGTGAGTGTGTGTGTGTGTGTGTGTGTGTATGTATGTATGTATGTATGTATGTATGTATGTATGTATGTATGTATGTATGTATGTATGTATGTATACTAACCTTAATGTATGAAACATGAGGCAAGTCTTCTCTAACACCGTTTAAAGTGGTTATCATGGTCAGAACACTGGTTATGCCAAGAGCTGTACGTGCAGGGGATGCCTTAATATCTATCCAGAATGACACCCAGGATAGTATTATAAGGAGAACACTGGGAATATAGGTTTGTAGTAGGTAATATCCCAACTCTCTGTGTAGCGTGAAAGTTATGCCAATACATGTGTACCAGCCTGTAAGACCAAGGAATACAATGACATTGTGTAAGCTTACCGAATAAGTACGGCATGCAATTAATTTGCTATCCTGGACTCAGTGGTAAATTCAATATGGTAATGAAATACGTATACGCATATGTACGCAACCTCAACAAAAATATCCTACGCATACACTAGTATGCTTACACACAGAGGCAGAGGCAGACACATACATACATACACAATTATATATATATATATATATATATATATATATATATATATATATATATATATATATATATATATATATATATATATATATATATATATATATATATATATATATATATATATGAACCAACCTGGCATTTAGTTCAGCCATATATATATATATATATATATATATATGGCTGAACTAAATGCCAGGTTGGTCTGGTTTCGTATTTTGTTCATACTTCACATAATAGTTAATACATAATGCGTTTTATATTAAAATTTCACCACGTTGCTATCAGAACGACGCGGCAACCGTTCATATATGCAAGATAAAATCGCATTTAAACTGTAAATCATCGCAGGGTTCGCGTTTTGCTATTGAATTCGAAGTCTTATGCTTGTCGCTGTTCATTCGTTATACCAAATAACAGATCTGGTATTCGGTCACCTTTGACAAAACATAATTTAAAAATAGGCTTGACTTATTAAAGCATACTTATAACAGAAAAAAAGCGACGTGACATAAGTGCTATTTTAATCTTAAATGGTGAAATCTCACTTCAGGAAGAATAAAATGATATTCCTTAATATTTTTCTTCGTTCAGCCAAGGAAAATACGAGTTACCTAAGGGGCCCTTGTCCTTGCCCTCTTCTAGTGACTCGTAGTAACAACCCTTTGGTCACGAGTATTTTCCGGCTGATTAATGAAGACAAATATTGGAGAATAACACAATTATACCAGCGCCAGTAATATCAAAGAAAAATCGGGGAAAATAATGGCAATTTTGAACGTTTTGACTCATATTTCGAACACAGCAGAACCAGCGACGTAGATACGCATTGTCGTGACGCAGAACGACCAGAGTATACTTTCGTTCTAAATGGCTCGTGTATGGTATAATAGCCTACAATACGCCTTGTATACTTTTACCTGTGCTCAATTCTTTCGTACAGTTCTTAACATCGTAGTTTTTAAGGTTGTACTGGGGTAACTTCAAGTGACCTTTGTTGAACTCTGCCGGTTCATCTCCAATCCACTGAAATAACAAATCTTTAACTGTGTATTGAACTGAAATAGGATAAAAAGGAAAATAGTCATTGTAAATCACACATTGCGTTATATTCTAGAAATATAATGTGGACGGACTGTATCCGAACGAGGCACTAGATTCATATTTGAATACTGTGATCATACAGACCGATTCACGATCAGTGCTGTCTGAATTGTCAATGCATCACCTTTTCTAAACATGGTGATAACTGTTAAAAAGTATTGTTGCTAGTACCAATGATCCTCCATTTAAAAAAAATCAATCATACATCAGGAGTTAAAAACCAAATGTTACATCCGTGATTTACGAAAGCTGCTGTGGTAACACACAATATTATAGTGTAACACCTTAGCATTTACATAAGTATGAGCTAATTTGCATATATATTAATGTATCATACATCCACGTAAGGCATACCAGTATGCTATAATTGAAAATTGATTGCATTTATTCCAAGTAATATAGTTATCAATAGTAACTACAATTGATAAGCTAATAAATGAATTGCAGATAGGTATCACGACAAGGTTTTGGAAGTAGTTTTTATCAATAAATTAGCGAACTATTATTCATTATCCAACGTATGGCAGGTTTTTTTTCAAATACTACTTAAATATATAAATCCTACATATCTTATAGCTCATAGTAACTTTAGGGTACATTAAACATTCCACACGTTTCTATGTAATTTGTATACTGTACAATCAAACATGGTTGATTGGAAATGTTATACATATTAATCAGCTAATTTGCATATTCCTTTGTATATTTCACTTTAAATGATTCTTAATTCTATCAATTCATGCTCTGTAAAATATACAATGACGAAATTTGCACACTAAATTGATTTTTGAAAAGAAATGGCCTTGTTATGGTGAGACTTAGGCACACAGACCATGATGAATTGGGAATTTAACCGATGATCAATAACATTCGTTGATTGAAAGGAGTGAAACCGATTGATAGTTTCATCATATTGTGTCTTTCTTTAATCACCAGTTCATAAGCTTATATGACTAATAGAGGTATATACCAGATGTTACAAGGACTGGCCAAGCGTAAAATAATGATGGGGTGGTTGGCTAATGTGATTTTAAGGAATACAGGTGGCATATACTGTTTGTTGTGAGATATGTATAGCTACAAGTCATAATCTAATCACCCACTGATCTCAAAAATGAATGTAGATTACAATGTGTATAATTTCCAACTTATGATACCAAGGAATTTCAAGTACAAATTGTTTTAGCACACATACATTCACTGCCACGTTTCCCCGAGAGGAGGTGTTGACTAGGTCATGCGCAGTAATTAATTCACCTATGCAAATTATGAAGAAGCAAAATTCTTCTTAAAGATTTCCATGAAAGTAGGATAGTATATAAAGAAAATTATAACAACAAACTAGTGGAATCACTCTCCCTTTCTGCTGTTGGAGTCCTTCCCCCTCCTTGCTGATGGCATCATTCCCCCTCCCTGCTGTTGGAATCACTCCCTCCCCTGTTGATGGAATCGTCCCCTCCCTCAAAGGTACGTATGATTTATGTTTAACCTGAAATCATAGATTAACTCGTTCATTTGCATGAACTAACTTATTTCACCATGGCGTTAACATCTATACATATGAATGCATGTCAGCATTTACATTCTCAAAAGGGTCAAATATAAGTTTCATGACAAATTAATGTCCTTTCTATAGTATAAACAAAGTAAATTAATCAATTCTATGCTAAGTGAAGTGTGAAGACGTGTCAATATTAATTCGTTTGCTGCTATTCATTATATCACTTCAGTTCAGCATAATCCAAATATTATACTTGAATGCGTGCATATATTTCAATATGACACACACTGACAATACCAATATCTTTTATTCAGTATGTCAAATTAGTAATATTTCATCTTCTGAATTGCAAATGTATATGTTTTCCCAGCCCCACCCAAAGAAATACAACCCAACAAACGTGAACTACCATATGGAAATGCATACCTTTAGTAAAAGTGTATGTATGTATGTATGTATGTATGTATGTATGTATGTATGTATGTATGTATGTATGTATGTATGTATGTATGTGTGAACGTGCTTAGTTCCTAAGCATACCTCCACAGTATACACAATACAGAGTTTTTCTGGATAATACCTATGAAAGGAACAGTTCTAACTCTTGAGGATATATTGAAGCTGAATTCCTTTCTGAAATTTAAATATTCAAATTTCATACGAAACAATCATGACGTCATGTATTTTAATGACGTCATCGTAAGCAAGGCATAATGATGATGTTAGGAATTTTCACAAAATCATTTTGCAAAAACTAAATGGTTCCTGCATTGTTTCAAATCTTAACATGTTACAAGGTACGAATATTAAAAGCATGTGTTTTAGGTTAACTTTCCAACTTACAGCTTTCTACTTCAAGACCACAATTCTGCTCGTCCATTGGGAATTTATGGAAGTCCATATCACAGTGTAAGGTGAGACTCAACCTGCAAATTGGATATGTTTGGTAGATACATTATCAATTGACATTCATTCATTCGTCCAGTTCATCGAATCGTTCGCACATACATACATACATACATACATACATACATACATACATACATACATACATACATACATACATACATACATGCATACATGCATACATACATACATACATACATACATACATACATACATACATACATACATAAGTCATGAACTGTTCTTAATTATTAATGCTATTTGAAAACTCATATTGTAATTTCTATCGTACCTTGCACTGTACCAAACTGTTCCATTTGGTGTGATATGTATCACTTTGTTATTGGCTGTGACGTCATGAAATATAGCCTTCCTCTCGTTTCCAAACATAAGATCTGGTAGCCATATTTTATCAACGAGATAACTGCTTGGTATGAGTTCTCGAGAGGGGTCATAGGTCAATCTTGGATCGTCCCATGTTTGACGTAGATAGATTGAAAAACTGTAGCTCTGAAATGGATAGTGTATTTTCAGTAGTTTGAAGTATTTGATAACATTAAAATAGCTTACAAACAAACAAAATAAACAAAAATCAATGATTAGGCTTATGTTAAATTCTATCAGACAAGAATACACTTAACAATTACAAAATGTCCGATTAACCAATTTACCGTGATGTGTTGGACAGGATGTACTTGATCACAGTTTTTGACATTTAGGGTTAAGTTCACCCATAGACAGTGGAAGTTTCTTTTCTCCACTGTCTATGGTTCAACGATAAAACTTGTATGAAAAGTTCGCAACAGGGTGAAACACTGTAACGACTTCTTAGTATCTTGCTTGATATTGTGTTATATTATAGAGATTATTTTAATCATTCCTATTAAATATCTAACTACGCTTATTCTATCTTTCAGGGGTGTTCTATCGGGTTCATTTTTTGCGCGTGACTTTTAGATCATCCCTTGCGTATATTTTACCGGTTATAAGAACTTCCGGTGTGTCGTTCTATTCCATAACATTTAGATATACAGTCAGGTGATGACCTACTATATATCTTGCCTTGAAATGTTATGATTGAATTTATTTATCAAGACTGTTCTACTCATTACTTTTGTCATATATCCAGGGTCGTTATTCGGAGTTTCACGCTTTCTCAGCGTTCATCAGGCGACTGATAAAATTGGGATATATAATATGATATTACTACTCGGACAAAAAAAGGATGTGAGCCTCACCATATCAGCCTCTGCGATATCATCAAAACTGGCCACGTATATTTGAATTGTATCCAACACAGGTTGGTCACCTAGGCAACACAAGTAAATGAGATGTAATCATGCACATAAGCATCTTCATATTAAACTGCGAATTTATAAAGGGTACACCGATACAAAAAAGTCTTGATAGCGGTTCTGACAATATTTCTTTTTTGTGGTCCAAGAAATTCTTTTATCTCTTGATGAAGTTAAATTGTGTTGTTCTTTTTCAATTTAAAACGTAAAAATTAAATATAATCTTCGTAATTTGTCATCTTATTTTTTTCTGTAAATTGTACTCCTCCACTACCCCCACCCCTCCACCTTGCCCATCCTATGTCATCGATTGATATAATGTACATTTGCATTTGGCGTGACAAAGTTGAAAGGTCAATACAATATTAATATACCACTCACTTCCATAATTTGGCCTAAGCCTCTTATCATAGCCTTCTACGATGTCAGCAAACAATTGGACAGCATCTTGCTCTTGAACGCTATTTAAGAGAAACCATGGCAACTGTTACAACAAATAAATTACGTCATGCTAGATTCAGTGTCAGTTCATATGTGGGTTCTATGTTTGGAATAATGTTATTTAAGTATTAATAAGCCTATATAATATTTTAATGACCGCAATATATATCAATGAAAATATAATAGATGACAGTTTTTTCTCGGTGGTTTGTTACGAAAAATATAATAGGCGACAGTTTTTCTCCATGATGTTTGTAAATTGTACCACAATGTAAATAACAACCTTAAAAAAATACAATAATGTAATCTAATAATCTAAGTGCATATTGGTCTTAAGATACCGAGATCTACTAAAATATATCGTTTCATTTAGATGGTTTTTATTATCCTGTACGTCCAAACAGCCTAATCGTGTTAAGTCTATTCTGGGATAAATTGAAATTCGGATGTATGATCGATGAATTACTATAGTCGAACCATTCAGCCAATTGTAAATTGATTGGCAATGTGAAAATTATTGCTACGTGTGGACAACTGCTCGAAATTGTATCTGTAAGGAAAATGATGTTACCTGCTTTATACGAAACAAATTACCAAATATCGTAAACTATCACTCAATATCAAATGAATATAAAACGAAATTGTGTGTTTATGTAAGTTCCTAAAGGAGTTCCCAAGAATTTGTGTAACTATCTGATACTTTGCCACTTGCTTTTCTGCCAGTCAGAGACTACAAAACTACACTAAATGTTTAGTTAACTTTGGTGAGAAACTTAGTAGAGGAAAAAGACATTGCACCAATAAAATTAGAAGGTATAAATGTTTTTCTTTGTGAAGTACGTACACTCTGTAAAATTAATAAGAAGTGTTAGTTACTTTTACACTAGCTAAAGTATCACTGATTAACCACTTCTTTGTCTGTGGATTAACAAATGGCACATCTGATTCGGTGAACGAGAGGCTGGTGAATAGTTTCACTGTACAAGCATTTTTAACTTCAGTGTTGTGATAATTTCCCATTTGTATTAAACATTAATGAATAATACTAGATATTGCAATAAAAAGTGTACTGCAGCTGATTTAAAACGTATAGCCTGTATATGTTAGTGGTATTGAAATCCGTGCCAATGAACTGAGCTTACTACAACTTTCAAAAGTCAAAGCTTGTACAGCCCTGTACGGATATGACGATGTAAGCTTGAACTCTCTTGACTCAAGAGCCTCGCTTTCAAACTTAAGCGTCATATCCGTTCAGGGTTGTGCAAGAAGTGTATTGAAATAATTATGACGAATGGTATAATATCGTTAGATACGTATGGGCAGGCCGATCTTTTAAAGTGCGTGGGAGGAAATTCATCATCAAACAGTCAGATACAATCCATTCATGTTCATAGAGACAGTAAAGACTCAATAGTTTACGTGAAAATTGACAACATTTCATGCCAACTGGCGATGGCCTTAATTTGAGAGTAAAAGAGCAATATGGTCTTTCGGTATATATCAAAGAATTATCATTATATGTCAAGCCATATAGATGTATGAAAATGTAGCTGACATATAAATGTAGCGTATCTATACCAACTGAGCAAGATTTCGAGATCAAACGTTTGAAGTTGATTTATTTGGACCACAGTGGCTGCACAAAGGACAGCAACGACATGAACTTCGTGTGATCAATTTTTGCATAATCAAAGCAGGAAGTGACGTCGTTTTTCTTTTCCATCGTCTGCCTTTTGGTCACACCCCGAAAAAAACAACGAAATCGTCCAGGTCGCTGAGTCAGTCACAATGCGCATGTGCCGTAACAAAATATTCAGGTTTTGCCCTGTACGTGCACAAGTAATGACAAGAGAATGAATATAAATATAAAATAATCGATTTAGGTATAAGGTGGTAATTTCCAGAATATACGTTTATTTGTTTGAGAAGGGGATCAAGTATTTTCATCACGAAATGTCAAAATTGTGTCGCACTACATGAATCATGTGCATCTGATATCATCAGCCATTATTCAATCTTTGAACATAGTCCAGACTTTTCAAACGTGACAATTATCGATGTTTTTGGTTCTATTACGCCGTAAATGAAGTGGTTACCTCCGTGGGTGTAAGATAACAATATGTCTCTGCAAGTATTCCACACATTTATCACATTTATAAATTAAATGTTTTCCCTTGAAAAGCAAAATGGAACTATGGAATTATCCACCTCCTCATCTCCCACTGACCAAATATACGTAAGATTCATGATCCGCATATCAAATTACCTATCAAATCTAGAAATTAAAGTCTGACAATCTCTTGATAATGTATCGCTCATCGGAATTGAGTACATCAGAGCCAAAAACAGCCCAAATTAAACCGTGGTCCCGGATTAGGATGGAAGGCTGCTTTCACAAAAAAAGTACCCTCCACTGCCACAAAATTTTCAAGTACCCCCTTCCCAGGGTCACTCATTTTGAGGTGTCTACCCCCATCATAAACAAACACAAATGAAATGTGATATATGAAGAGACAGACTTTGATATACACTTGATATGGAGGCTATAAGCGATTGTGGCACATACAGAAAACGCTTTACTTTGGTGTTATGGGTTGTACATATACAAAGATCACAGAACTGTTGCAGAATGCCACGGATTCCAGGCAGATCATAAACACATACACAGTGTAGTACAAGACGTAAAGAATAACTAAATGCATTTCATTTCAAATTTTACCGGGCAAGCCGTCTTACTGTCCATATTAACTGGCTCCATGAAGCAACTTTAGATACTGATTCTGTTTGATATTTACTGCAGGCCTGTCAGCTTTTCTATTTCAAAAAAGTCATTTTTATTTTCCCCCTCGTTTTACAACTCTCATAATATCAATAGAACATGAATATTACATCATGTTAGTATGCCCACATGGAAAGGATTGACAAGTGAAAATATACATACATAACCATTCACTAGTCTTTATAAAAAAACAACTTGAGTTCACGCCACGCTACTTTGTGTGTGTATATATGCATTTGTATGTACAAGGTTAATCTAGTCTGCACGGAAATGGAGTACTTGTCGAGACTCAGTGGAAAGTTGATGAATTGACAAGGAGTGTATTTGTATTCCAGGTTGGGGGGTCCGTGCTTGTCGCTGTTTACAGTTTTTGTGTCGTGTCACGTGATGGCTAGCTTCACGTGGAGATTAGTAATATGATGGTATTATAAAACGAATATTTAAAAACATTCATCTCTATTAACGATTGCAAACTCTTCATTGAAACTGTTAATATACAACGTATATGTTAGCATGGAACTAGAAATGATAATATATACTACAATACTATAATATCTGTCAATCATAACACAGGCGTTACACTTTAGTACAATTATACCTAAACACGCATTCAAGGGAGTATTTATTTTGGATTTTTAGTTTATAAAACAATTTTATCATGGCTTCCTACTTGAGAAATCAATGTGAAACAACATATATTGTACTTATTTTTGATCGGGTAATAAAATATATATCATATCATATCATATCATATCATATCATTTGCCAAGTCCCTGTTGGTAAAACAATACATTGGAAAAGGTTTATAAATGTATTTGTACATGTTTGTTATTGCAGGTATAATAACAAACTTTTTACACATATTTTAGCTTTCTGCAATGACACACAGACTTGGTCTGTGTTGTTTCACATTGATTTTTTTCAAGTAGGAAGCGATGATAAAATTGTTTTATAAATTAAAAATTAAAAATAACTACCCAATCCTCATCTATATGGCCACTTTAATTTCAGGGTGATCCTATTTTTTAAATTATGTTTCTCATTGCTTTTTAAATAGCAACTATGGAAAAAAAATCATATTTCTCTCCCTTAATTCCCTCCTCTCTATCCTCTTTTTATTAGATTCCCGGTACCAAGCCCTTTCCCAACTTCTTACGCAATTGGCATATTCTCAGCCCCCCCCCACCCACTTGAATAACTTCCTCTTGAAAATTTAATTTACCATAATACTTCAAATCGCCTCACTCTTTGTTGCCAATCCTTTGTGTGCATACCCCACCATCTTTATGATCATGCTATGATGACAATGATTTGCTTCTAAATAGTGCAAGTGTTTTATGTATAATTAATTTGTACATTGTCTGTAGCTGAAGATTTGGTATCAGTTACAGAGATAGTGCCAACGATATAAACTGGTTATGGTTATGGAAATTGACAGGTTGGTCACACTCAAATCTGACGTGTTCTCAATCTACACGATCTTTCACTAAAATATCACACTCATAGGTAGAATTTGAAAACTTGCCAGAATATCTCTATCTATCAGATCGTGTGTACTACAACCGTGACTAAAATACGGAGAACTTTTAATAAGGCAAACTGATAAAATGTGTAAAATCTGATTACAGAAAATACAATCCGGTAGACAAAATAAAAACTCGTACTGTAATCGAAACCAAATTGTCGTCTGCAGTTTTTGATACAATATTTGAGCGCCAACACGAGGCATACATACACGTAAATTTATGTAGCCCTCTTATAATTATATAATGAAAAATAAGTCTAATTTTCGTTATATCATCACAAAATTTCCCAAAATGTTAATATTTCTGGTTTTGATTTCCCTTTTATATGTAAGTATAAGAGCTTAGAGAAATGTTTTTTTAAAGGGAACACATCACATAGCTGCATTGTAATGAAATGCTTTTGTGCATGTTATCTCGTACAGACTTATACAACACACATTTCAATAGTGTCTAACACGGCACATCATCTAATTTCATTATAGCATGAGTTGACCTTTTGCCAACCATGTTTATATACGTATCGGTTTGTTACCTTACGTGTATCACCCCCCACCATCTGTTACATCCTTTACGCGACGTGATTTTCCACGGTTACCAAGACAACAACTGTGTTACCCAGCTCGATCACTGCTGATTTGGACAACGCTAGAATCGATAATGTCTCTTTTTTTCCTGTGTTTTGTTTTTGCATGCAACGAACCGAATAGCAATGTATGTATGTCTCTTTCTCCAAAACACAGAGAATTGATGAAATCACTCAAATTGAAAGGCTGAATCTCCATGGTAATCAGAGGGTGACAGAAATGTCGGGTAGATGAAATAGTGCGAGTGACACTAAAGTACAACTGCGATATATGTGTGTTGAGTCGAACATTTCACTAATACTTCTTGACCAAAACAAAGTTTCAAGTCAAGTCAAGTCAAAGTAAATTTGCATAAACTAGACCACTGGCCTTTCGTTATATTTCTAAATCTCACAAATGTACAGGTTCAAAGGCCACCTAACTTAAACAAAGCATGCTCCGTTCAATAAAGAAGGACGTTTCAAAATAACTATACGTTACGTGTTAACCAAATCGTAATCCATAGCTAGTGTTCTACGTCACCCGTCAACCACACCGTGTGGTCACATTGATTTCCGTTTCTCGTATAAAACCTCGTTGCCTCTGACAACCGACCCCTTTTCCTAAAAACCCTCTTCTTGAGTGAGAACAACTCTTTCGATGCTGGCACTGTGAACCTTTAGAAAACAGGCGATAGTGTTCCTGACTAACTTATAATATACACAATGGAGGAAAAGACCTCCCTACCAAAGAGCACTTCAAATATACAGCCAGGTGAACCTAACGATCGCATTCACATACTCTCCACACTATACCATATATACTATACTAAAAACAATTACACACGAATACTATTTTCATCTTTGTACCAATCTCACAACTAACATTGCCTATATTGGAATATTCAAAGAAAACGTGTCCAAACAAATCAACAGTCTTCACCCTTACTAAATTTAATGCTGCCCACACATACATGTACAACTTGGTATGGAATATTCAAAGAAGTGTCCAAACAAATCAAGTCTTCGACCTTACTAATGCTGCCCACAACAGTCTTCACTCTTGCTAGTTCTGTCTACACACGCATGCACAACAATAACTTGGTGTGATACTTATTAATATATATTATTAACGTCAACAGAAACATAAACACAAATACTGACTTGCATGAGAAAAAATTATATTTCAAAATTTGGTCAGTGACAGAGATACTGTTTTATCACCTCAAATCATATGCAACTAGATCACAGTAATCGATACGAGTGTGCTAATTCAAAAACGTACAGGTAGAAGTCAGGCTTTTCCTTCTAATTGTAAGAACTGATATCATTCGCGGGAGAGAGGGGGGATAACTTACAGACGTCTTAAAACAGTGTTAGTGTCAGTGATTTACAAGCAAGCAAACACATCACATCACATCACATCACATCACATCACATCACACGGTACACCACACCACATCACATCACAAGACGCCACATCACATCATCTCACCTCACATCACATCACATCACATCACTATATGATGATCACATCAGAATCAAAATTATATATCTCAGTCTCTGAAACTCTGACTTTAGTAATTTCTAATTGCATTTACATGTAAAAGGAAAAGTTCTATTGGCTAATGGAATAACGATTAGGCTTTTATTATGATAAAGACATCATGTGTAGCGAGATACGAGTCACTGGTATTGAGATAGCAGAACAAACAAATAATACCATTAATCATTTGAAGTAGAAAAAAAATATATTGCAGAAGTAGTGTGACTCTCACTTCCAATATGTGTTTAAGTTTAAATGCGGGTTAAAATTACACCATATTGAAATTCAAGGGAAAAAAGAGGGCATGGTAAACGTGTACACATTTATATGGTAAACATGTTCACAGGGACACGTAATGTTGCCAGGATTGAGGATTTATTCCAGCGACAGATACGAACTGTCGAATAATGTTGTACTGTACATGCCTGCTCAAACTAGGATACTTTTTTCTCGATATACTAGCAGTATATAATGGATAATAATATATTTTATCCCCACATACAAGCAAGGTATACGCTATATTCCATACGGGCGTGTAATATTTCATAGATTGTTGTTTTCCAGGTCTACAGACTAAATATCTCAACCTTTTGACTATATATTCCTACCTGTAAGGAGAAAAGAGTTAATATTTCTATTAGTATAGTATAGATATTGATACATTTGTAGCAGCAGAATTCGTACGATATTTTCCTAGGAAAACGGCAATCTAAGCAATAATACGTGCCCCTGTGATATATTCTATGTATCCACCCATACAGACAAAAGTACGAGCCCTTATGAACATGTACACATAGCGATGAACTTGACAGTGACAAATGTACTGACCATATGGCTTGGATTGCTTGCTGTTATCCATAGCTATTAATCGTATCTAAAATGTCGAACGAATGGACAAGGATGTCAAACTTTTGTATTTTATTTCTTTATCAGCAAAAAAAGAGTCATTATAGAATGAAACACGGTGCTAGATTCGGTACTTGGAGACTTTTAACGAGAAACGTGAAGGCGTGTCAAATTGATGTATTGTTCTTTTTAAGCTTGACAACGGGCCTAATCAATCATATGAATGATGGGTTTGCTACTAGTGTATGCTACTGTAGATAACTGACGTCATCAGACTTCAGAAGATGAAAACTACTTAGAAAATAGTTTATATTTTACCACAGACAGGAGAAGTTCTCCACTGACTATGATTTTACTTACGTTATGACATCCATTTTCCACTGTCCATCAGCTGATGGGCACGATGGAGTTCTGACGTCACATGTGTAGTGTTAGTTTGGAGATGTGAGCTTCCAGATACAATTGACAGATATCATTTTGCATATGTATGATACAGTATTTTTTTTGTATTGTTAATAACACCTTGTCTGTTCCTACCACTATATCATACTGATATTATCTGGTTTCTAACACATCTGTTGTAAAGTATCCATCCATCAAGCTAACCCTGCCTATTACAGTATTCTAAACGAGATTTTCGTTCTCAATAATCGTTATTGCGAATAATTTATGTACACATTGGAATGCGAATGTAAAGGCGTTGTACTGAACAGCAATTATTGTGATCGTTACAATCATGGTGCAAAGGGCACTGAACTTAATTTTTTTACAGCGAAGTGGTTGTATTGAATCACTTCTACCTTTAAGTTATCAACAACTTGCTTGCCCTGAAAATTATTGGAACATTCCATTCACTGTAACAGTTTTTGTTTTGTTTTGTTTTTATTTGTTTTGTTTTGTTTGTTTTGTTGTTGTGGATGCATAGCTATATTGTAGTTTTTATTAACAAATTAGGTTGATTTAATGTTATTTATGTCAGAATATAACTTGTTTAGTCAAGTTTGTCGGGCGACATTAGGTTGACCGGTCAGGGTTATTGACAAGTTATGGAAATCGGGAGCATGTTTACTCGCACATAATTCCAATTAAAATTAAGTAGTGAATTAGCATAATATTTTTCTACAGATGACTGAAAAATTGATAAACAACTTGACTGAATCTGCATATACTATGAAGGACACTTGGTGGCAATTATAATCATATCCAATCGTGCGTGGCAAGAGAGTTGTTTAGACACTTGTAATAAAATGGACATATATTTGGATCTGTGATAAACATACAACGTTGTAGTAGTATGCTATTGTATTGGACCCCTGTATGGGGGAAGTTCTGAACTCTGTTATTGCTTGGAAACTCAACATTTTACCAGGACTGTGAATAATGCATTGTGTGAACTGTATGTGCTTTGCATTCGTGAACAACTGACAACACCATCCACGAGGTGTATGTGTTGCAGTGCCATTGGCGTGTCCCAAGTCTATGCTTCGACATTAGACAAGAGATTTTACATCGAACAGTGTCAGACATTAATTAGTTAGTAATTTTATTTGCCACAACCAGCCATCAGTAATTTTCAAGTGTACTCTAAGTTATAGATTTAGATTTAAGCATAGTTTTTTTTCGTACAAGCAATATTGCTGTACAAAAGTGTTGTATTTTTTATTATTTAGAGAGAAATCAAACAAGTTCGACTTAAACCTGTGCCATCTAGATCTGTGTGTGTTCTTTCTTATTTTCTACAGTGTACGTAATTGTGGTCCCTCCTCATCCTGTACTTTAGAAAAACTCGGCTTTCGTGACATAACTCTCTAAGTAAAATCGCGAGTTGAAATGTTCATAAAAATATTGTCTTTGGATTTGACATATTCGGGATGGAAATATTCATTTGTTGTTGTTGTTGTTGTTGTTGTCGTCGTCGTCGTCGTCGTCGTCGTCGTCGTTGTTGTTGTTGTTGTTGTTGTTGTTTTGGTTTTGGTTTTGTTTTGTTTTGCTAAGAAAGGGGTCGAAATTGATAAACGACAATGCGATGTACAGAACGTAACGCTTGGTAAATAGTGTCACGGTCACAACATACTTGGAATTGTGCAACAATATAGGAACAACCTCCCATGACCGTTATTCATTCATTACTGTTCACGGCTCGAATATAGCCTGGAAGTTGGGTGGTTACATAAATTATACAATGAAAAGATGATGCATGTGAATGGTATATCTGTCATGAAATGTCTAACCACCATACGGCTAATCCAACAGTACAATGTGGTTGCACGTAAACGATGTTATGCAGATACGAATAAAGCTCTTTCACGTGATAAGGATTGAAGTAAAATTTAGTCGTTTAGAAAGAACTTATAATTCATCAACATTTCCATCATTTGGAAATGTTGTAATTCTTCTTTTCAAATAGACACTAAACGCTTGTTGTCAATTGGGTCTTGAAAACTTCTGAGTTTTATAGGTCATGTGATTGTATAGATACATCTAAAACACGGATTATCAATTTCTGTAACTGACACGGCAAATATGGTATGTCCGTCCCGGTATCTTAATGCGACCTCGTTTCTCGGATGATAAATACTTTCCCCGTTCTGCCGGTTACCCAGTTACGTGTCTATCTTATCGGGGACTACATTTGTACCGCATTAATGACCGTCTCGTCGTGCAATTACGTGGGGGAATGCTCCAGTAGATCGCATCCAATCGTCGGATTTGGTGTTGCACAGTTCAATTAAAAAGAGAGTACTATTTTGATAATCAAGTGTGCCATTATCTGTCACATTTGCTTACTACATTACACGTTCACGGCCAAACACTCTTCTGATGAAACGTACGTGTTTTGAAAATATGGTATATTCTATATTTTCCGACTATCAAAAGAGTCTACATAGCTGAATAGATCACATTGTTGAATACTTGCCGGCATACACCGCGACCTTGTCTGAATGACAATATTTACTCTGTATCCCAACAGCTTCATATTAATTTTTGATCATCACATTTTCTCGATTGGTGTAATGTCAGAAAGCATACATACCTTAATGTTCCGGTGTCAGTTTCATGAATCAATAGAAAACATGTGAAAATAATCACCACGGTGTAAAATCCCCTCATATTACCGTACTGCTTTTCCATCACGGTGATTATTGTTCAATATAACACGTACTTCTTTGTGATTATATACCGTTCACTTTGTTATTCAAATTAAAAGTAAGCGTGACAACGTAGAGTGATATTGACCTGTTGAAGCACCGATCACGAATTCTACGTTTACAACATTCTAGAAATCCTTCGATTTGCAATCGTATATTTGAAACACACGATGGTAAAATAGTTATTTTGGTTACAAGCTGTATGTACTTTCATTCAGCAATTGATGACCTAGCCACAGTTATTGATCTCTGTCTGTACCAATATGCCATACACATTGGCATCAATTCTTCTTGCTTATGAAAGTCCCGCCTACAATTACACTGCCGACAACACAGTGAATCAGAAAGAGATGGTGATGATAATTCAGAATGAATAGTATGTATACTTGATCGTTGAGGGCGATATTGTATGTCTTCAGATCACACATCCTTGCATGCCAGACTCCAACAGTAATAACTGTGCAAAGTATAAGTGAACTGTTTTTGAAAGATCATAAACGAAATTCACAGAAAAGCGCCTACCAACAGTCACACCTAATAACTCGTTCCAGTGGCAATATTTATGCGCGCAGGAGAACGGTGAACACTCTGGGTTTTTTTTAAACCCATACTGATGAAAATCATTTTTTTGGGATATCATATGGGAATTACGCTGAGTTTCCCAATTGGCATTACATTAAATAAACTAGGGTTTGCAGTTGTCATATTTTGCCTGTCATTCTTTACAGTTTAACAGTGGCATGCGTTTAACGCTTTTTCTGATGGCGCCAATAAATCCGCTATCTATCTAAGCTTATGTATGTATGTCTGTCTGTCTGTATGTCGGTCGGTCGGTGTCTTCATTGATGATAACAAATTGTGCACGCTTGTTATATTTTGTATGATTGATGACTTGATAATAAGGCCATATCTTAGAATGCAATCTACAACTTTAATATATTTTGGAACATCATACATCATACATCAAATATAATAAAGTGCACATGTGTTAGAAGCTTGCTGATATAGCTTTTAGTTTTAATGAGAAAGTTGCATAATTATTTTCAGTAATTAGGCTACATCTTAAGAATGCAAACTTCAAATTTCTTATGGTTTGGTACAGACATCAACCGTAGCAAAGCACACGGGTTTGATGTAGTTTTTGTGTGTAATTTGTAATTGTGATGTGTAATTTACATAAATAATCTTTTTTTTTTTTTTATAATTAAGCAATATCTTTAGAATGCAAGCTTTAAATTGTAGATAGTTCAGTATATGCATTGATGCTAACAAAGTGTTGTTTCCTTTAAAGCTTGTTGATGTAGTTAATTATAATCGTAATGGTTAATTTGCATAATTTTATGATAATTAGGCAATGTTTTATGCCAGCAAGTTTCAAATTTCATTAGTTCACACTATGAATTTTCCAATTAAGGTTTCATCATGTATAATAGCTATAGCTCAGAATATTGTATTCCAACAATGTGAGGAGCTAGGAACAAAATATATAGTAGGCATTCAGTTTAAATCTGGTGAATATTAATTGAGTCATTTGCATAATCGTGTAAACACATGTTAATATACTATATAAGTAGTAACATAACAGCATGCACAATGACAAAAACAATGCATAATGCAAAATATGATGAATGTATAATTTCATGATTCCAGATATGATGATGGTTGGAATCGATTTTACGTGTATAACCGTATCGTCTACTTTAATCTGGAAGGGGAAGCACACAATACAAAACGTGACACCTGTTACACAATATGCTAAATATCCAACAATTCTCTTTGATTTGTATGCTCAGGCATAAGCTCTTTCAATGTAGGCAAATCTCACCAGTGTAAAGGCCAAGGCTTGGCAGATTCTGTCAGTAATTAGGGTTCTAGGAGACAGAAAGTGTCGCCACTGAGGGCGTGCTTTGAACTGCCATCACAGCATGCGTGCAAAGAAAAGTTGGGAGAGAGAGAGAGAGAGAGAGAGAGAGAGAGAGAGAGAGAGAGAGAGAGAGAGAGAGAGAGAGAGAGAGAGAGAGAGAGAGAGAGAGACAGAGAGAGAGAGACAGAGAGACAGAGAGAGAGACAGAGACAGAGACAGAGACAGAGAGAGAGAGACAGAGAGAGAGACAGAGAGAGAGACAGACAGACAGACAGACAGACAGAGAGGGGATATTCTAACAGACAAGTCGAAGTCAGAAAGACAACTGAAATTCATTTTTGTTCTAAAATAGTTTTATCCATAAATCGTCCTTACCTCCATTGTTCCAAAATAATCCAGACAGCAGTCACCATTAAAGACGCAACCATGAAGACAGCTACCAATTGTACCAATTACATTGTCCATCACAGTATCATTTCCCTATTGATTAGAATAATCCGTGAATGTTAAATAAACTTAAGTTGGCAAAATCAAAACCCCCCTCACCCTCACACTTAATTGGACAAAATTGACAACTGTTTTCGACCATCCAATCAATTCCATCAGTATGTAGTAGTGTGTAGTGCTATGAATGCAAAGTCAGTATGTAGTGAGAAAAACATTTTTCCGTGTCTAAGCTTCACTTAGAAATATTTATATTTACTTAGGGGTACAAAACAGACCCATTTAAAGTAAAATTGATTTTGTACGATGAGAACTGAAATGGCCCATTCCCCACCCCAAAGTAAAAGAATTTAGTTTTTATCCTACATAGAACTACTGATATCGCCCCTGCAGGGACTATTTGCCCCTAAGTCTCTTGTCAATGCCAAAACATGCAATACTACACCACTCTGTACAATACCTTATCCACATTTCTCTCCGATTTGTATGTTTGGGGGTTCCTCACTTTATAAAAGTAACTTTTATTTTGTCTTGCAATAAAATGTGTTGACAAATTCATAAAATATCTATCTCCTTGTACAATAAATCACTGTCAATGAAAATGGGTATTCAGAATCTTGTCAGTGGCAATTCTATTTTTCGCAAATGTCCAAAATGTTTTTACAAAACTCTGTACACAGGTGAGATTTCTTTGACTCCCGGGAGATGATGTCTGACAGTACACATCAGAGAGAGCTATGGTTAAAATATGGCATAGCACCATCCGAAGTTAGAACTGTTTTTAAAGCGTTTTACCTTATGTGTTTTCTACAATAATTTCAAAGCCCTTCTCAGTACCGGAGCCATCAGACACAAAACGCATCCACACAGTAGGTTGAGTCCGTAAGAAATCGTCTGGTGCAGCTGTGAACCCGGAATGTGTCCATATAACACTGTTCTCCTGTGTTACACTAGCACTGTCTCCATGGCCAGTGAAGACATATATGCGTATTTGCGATCCGAACGAATGGCAAATTGAAAAATTCAAAATGTCAGTTAGGATAGTGGAATAGTGTAGCGATAGCCGTTCTCAAGTCTCCAGGTATACGTAGGCTATGGTTGCACGAAAAACATTCGAGGATTGGGCGATGGTCGAAGGAGCTTGCACGGAAGATATTTAATACATTTTTGTACATTCTATGGTTGCACGAAATACATTAGCGTTAGTCCGGGAACTTACACGAAATACATTCTATGGTTGCACGAAATACATTCTAGGATCGAACCGTTTTGATCCTGCAAACTACAGAGGAATTACATTGCTACCGATTTTGCAAAAACTCTTTGAACCATGTATATCACCACCCCCACCCCCACACACAAGCCGGTTATCAACCTGGTCAGAGTAATATTACTACAGCATTCTGTATTCTAGGGATGATGCTTCATACCATGTTGAAAGGCGTAGCAAAGTATTTATAAGTAGCCTAGACATTCACACAGCTTTTGATTCTTTAAGGTGGAATGGTCTATTTCACAAATTGTACACCGTGGGTGTAAATTCAAAACTTTGGAGGATCTTACAAAATGTGTTGGGTGAACAAAAATGTCAAATTGCCATAGACACGGATGAATATCCTATATTTCAGGGTGTACAACAAGGAAGCATTCTTTCAACAATTGTTTTCCTAATTTATACAGATGATTTCTTCATATGGTCACAGGATGTCAGATGTTACATGGGTTCACTATTTCTTGGTTCGCCTGCTTTAGCATGACATTTCAACATTAGCACCAGCTTGTTCTACATGTCAGAAAATGCTTAATATTATGTGCAACTATACTGTTCCACATGGAGACTAAACTCTCAACCTCAAAATGTAGATTATTGATGTTTGCATAGACCCTCCACGTCTATGGTTTTTTGGAGAGAGAAAAATACTTAGAGAACGTATAGACCCTGGAGGGTCTATGGAGAACGCGATTGCTCTGGCATGGAATCCATGCGGATTGGATTTTTTTATATTCGTCTTTCCAATCACTTGACTTGACTTGATATGACAATTTAAAATACTATAGTTCAAACTCATGCAGTTGGAAATAAGTACAAAATGGCTAGTAATAATCAATTTATGCTGACTTAACTCATTTGACTCGTGACTTAACTCTTGATTCGACTCGACTCAGCTTGACTCTTGAATAACTAACTTACCTTTACCTGACTTGACCTTGACCTACCTTTACTTGACTTGACCTTGACCTTCCTTTACTTGACTTTGCTTTAGCTTGACCTACCTTTACTTGACAATACTTGACTTTGCTTGACTCTTTGACTTGATTGTCGACTTGACTCCTGACCTGACCTGACCTAACCTACCTGACCTGACAATTTAGAGGGTGGGCAAGGGGTATTTAAGTACTTCATAATCGGGACATTTTATTTTTCATTATTTGCAGTGTTGCAATAAAGTCCGTAATATCGTATTTCACTGGTCGATGTACTGCGTAATCAACCGTTCATTTTGACTGTAATCAGTAAAAGTACTACTTTTTTGTACATGTAAAAAGAAAAATACATACAACTGTACCATAATTGAACAATGTTAAACAGATTTAATACTAAACGCGATATGTCATTATATGTTCGTATACCCAGGACTTTGCAAATATAGAAGTTATATCAAAATACAGTGTCTTTTTTTCTTTTTCTTTTGGATGCAAAATTGAAATTTTATCTTTGTAATTTGTGATTCAACACTTATTTTTTTCTGTAAATCGTACTGGGGGCCACTCTTGCCCACCTTCAATTTAGAATACTGTACTTCAAACTCGTGGAGTTTTGACAATTTCACACAATTTGACAATTTACACACACACACACACACACACACACAAAACACACATATATTGACAATCTATAACATTGACATATTGCAACATGTAACGGAGTATTCAACTCAAAGTATCGACTTCACACATTGACAATGCAAATTACAAGTACTACACATATAATTTGATGCATATAAACTTGTTTGACTTACGGTTGCTGACCTATTCACTGATGGTGATCAACCAGATACTCCAACAAAAATGTTCATTTGGATACAGTTCTATGTCCAAGTATTTTCAGTCAAAGTTCAAAGTTGATGTTAATTGTCCACGAGTGCACACAGTTCACTCTACTAGTTCAAAAACCATTAGCAAGTCTACAACAAGTACTTTTGAAGATGATAGTGATAAACATACAATCACCAACCCATGCTGAAGTCAGTTTACCATATATGCACTCTGTGCAGAGATTCCTGTAATCCAGGGATAGGAAGACTGTCACAAGATGCATGGTCGAGTGGCACACACAACTAAGGGATAGAACAGAGTGTTGAATCAGATGACAGAGAACAACATATCAATTGAGAACACTGTTCATAAAGTATTTCACTATTTTTCTTGACCATCGCCAATTATGAAGTATCAAATAACTATGCAAATTAGTCGCTTACCTTTTCGGTGTAAACAAGTAAACAACAACTTCAAGTTCAACTACTTTTCCGTATGTAAATATATTATACATATAAATATGTTATAATCGGTAATATCGACGGTATCTGGTATTTTAGACGTTTCCACATGATAAGTATACACTTCTATGAAACATTTTAAAAGTAAATTCATTAAGCTTATTGTAGGTCATTTTAAACTGATATCCGCGACCATGAAAGCTAGATTTGCCAACTGTCGTCTGCAACTTTACACAGATTTGTGTCTGCCTCCGAACCGGACGCGAACGCCACACCGCTATTGATATTGATCAGAAAATAATGGATACAATAATGAAACCATTTAGTTCTAGAAAACAAAGAAGTGTACCTTCCAATCGGTTTTCAAAGGATTTGGCGAGTTAATCCAGAAATATGCCCGTTATTCTCTCACAAACATCCCGGCAAACATCGACGAACTTACTTTTTACAGCGGAAACGGTAAATTTGCATAACAATAGACCACCAGTGTCAAAAGGTTTACATGTAATACCAGGAGATGTTGGGTGACGTTCGTCCTTTTCTGCATTATTACGTTTGGTGTACATATACATTTGTGTAATAATAACAGCGCCCCACGTCCTCACAACAGAAGGTAGGTCATACAGAAGTTATTTTCATTCGTGATTCGGTTTATTCGGCTGTATTTTCATCATACATTAGCTATCGCCCATGAAAATACGGCAGCAGAATAAGCTAAATCACTTCAAAATAAGTTCTGTATGCTCATAGATCCACCTGGGGAGACCCTCCACCAGGTGCTCTACCATCCCTTGTCAGAAGCCGTGTTGTTCTGTCATATTCGACTTGGCAGCAATGTAGCGTAGACGCGAAATATGGAGCTCAAATGGCTTTCCGCCAGTCCGTATGACTATTACGGGTACACCATTTAATTGGGGGGGGGGGGTTCGAAAGATAAAATGTAGCCCGCCAAAAGCATGAAAACTAACATATGCTGACCAACGCAAGAGAGAAATTTATTTTCCAGGGTATGAGCTAAAAAAAATTTTGTGTTGTGTAAGTGCAGAAACTAGATACAAATGTCAAATTCCCAGGTACACGTGTTTCACTGCACCTAAAGTAAAGTTTTCATCTTTCAAAGTTTGTTGCCAAAGGTTTATACTAACTGTTGGCAAACGCTGCAGCGCTGAAACAAACCAAAACACTGCCATCAAATCAAATTACTAAGAATACTGATCTGACTTAGTACCTTGAATGAATCCTGTATAAATTTTAATCATGATAAAACAATTTTGAATGGCACGGCATGCAACAATATACTTTGAGGATTTTTCTTGGTGTTAGTTTTCTGAATTCAAATTTCAATTGTGATCAGGAAAGGGTATTGCCCCCCCCCCCCGAAATCAAATGGTTTACCCCTTATTCGGCAGACGACAACTCACCCGGTACCAAGTACAGTTAATGTCCGTAATCCATTGGCAAATTAACGTAGTGTCCTTTTGTGTAGGTTGAGTTCCTGGTGCTGAACGCAATCCAATCCAGGCGACAACACACAGTAGTCAGCAAGCCAACAGCAACAAGCTTAAGTAGTATCAGCCAAGTTCACCCAATAAGCCTGAATTCAGGACTTGTTAGGAGCATGTGACCACTGGTTTAGAGAGGTGACTGCTTAACAATGATTGGGTATACACAAACCCCGGCATAAAGAGCTCCACCACCTGGTAGTACTATAACATGATAATTCACTACCAACTAATTTACATACAAATTAGACCATCACGGATTTACATACAACTGTACATTCTTGAGAGTCTGTTGACCTTTCAGTCGAAGTGGGACATTTAAGTGGGACATGCGATGTAGTTAAAATATAGAATTTACTATAAAAATCATGAATATGTCATCTGTGACACAGCATACAAATGTTTTATTTGTCTTTGGGTCAGTCCTAATGTCCAGGTTAACATACTTTCACTAAACACGTCACAACTTTGTGACACTGGAATTTACAGTAGTAGTAATAAGAATATTATATGAGATTACATTTAAAATCTAATTATGTATTTCTTTGACATATTGATGACAGTGTACTTTTTATGTTCATGAAGGTGATATAATCGACAATATCTGTTGATTTAAGTCGGGTTCATTCCTCATTTTTCCTTACTAGGAAATGAACACTAACTAATTCAGTTTCACTTTTTGTCTTGTTTACCTATCACATAATTCTGCATTGTTCTGTTTTGCTGTTTGGAGTCCTATGTGAGATGTATGGTCAATATTACAGTAGACACATGGTAGACCAAACATGTAATACTTATTTAATCTACCAACTGATACATTGTCATTGTTTTCAGGACATTTGGGATGACATTGATAATGCTGCCATAGCAACGATGTTTGGTGACGCAACGGAACCCTCGGTCATCACTGTAGGGAGAGATAATCCTGAGGTGTCGTTCAGTGATGCTTGATCTACACTCTATTTAGTGGTCTGAGATCTACACCAACGTTAATTCCACAAACTATATCATGGTCTTCATTATGTCATTCTGGTCGTTACTTTATTTACCAAGTGAAAGCAGTTTTAAAGAGATGGTTTCGTGTTGGTAATGTCGTCGTCATGACATATTACATTATTATCAGTACTAGTATTATTATTCGGATAAACCGGTTATTAAGTGGATATTCTGCCGATCGGTTTACGATGTACTGACATTTTATTTCCATTCATTGTGTCTCATTACTGTGTTCAAAACAAACCTCAAGATTCATTTTCAGAAATTTCAGAATTTCCGATGGTTTTCGGGAAAACGTCTCTTTATCACATTTCAAAGCAAAACAAGTAATAACACAACATGTCTATACCCTGATATTACTTAATCTTTCTAATTATATTCATCTTTATGTTGTTGACATTGATCATCGTTTAAAATTCAAACTAATGGCCATTATTTTGCAATGGCCACTAGAGAAATATTGGCCATTATTTTGGCCATGCTTGAATTTTAAATGTTGATTCATTTCAACAAAATAAAGATGAATATACAGATTGAAAGGAGCGTTAACGTCACTTACCAATCGTTGTGGTCATAGACTTTTTGGTGAACCGTTCGCTCTTTGGTCTGGCAGGTCTAGACTGCGCACCACATGTGTTATCCACTCTAAGTTCACTTGTGCTAAAAACTACCATTATTATTTAATCATTCATCCAGCATGCACTGATGACACATATGCATACAAACACAAACACACATCACACAAACACACACACACAAACACACACACACACACACACACACACACACACACACACAAACACACACACAAACACACACACACAAACACACATACATACACACACACACACACACACAAACACACACACAAACACACACACACAAACACAAACACACATACATACACACACACACATAAACACACATACACACACACAAACACACACACACACAAACACACACACAAACACACAAACACACACACAAACACACACACACACACACACACACAAACACACACACAAACACACACACACAAACACAAACACACATACATACACACACACACACACATAAACACATACACACACACACACACAATCAATACTGGTCAAAATCTGGATTTTAATATTTTCATCAATGTATCATTGTTTTACACAGTATTTGTACACAATAAAGTAAACCATAGTATCCCTTGAGCAGTGCATGTCAAGGAAACCTCAAAAAAAGAAGAAGAAATGTTTGTCTTTCGAACTGTTGAGTGAAAATTTGTTGATAACCTTCTCTTCAAATACCTATCCACACCTTTAGACAAATTTTTCAACAGAGAATTTCAGCACACATTGTTCCCTGAATACCAGAGATATAGGCTTGGTGAGAAATTACTGTTCCTGTATACTCCTGCTACATTTGTGTCAAATTTCAATAGACACATGTATAATTACATATATACTACAGCTCCAAGAGGCCTACATGGTGATAAGTTATCCCTAAGGGAAGCACAGCACACACGACTGTCGCCCTCTGGTGGTCGTTCGTGCTACACCTCATTTTTAAAAAAAAAATCACCTCACCACTAGAGGGCGCCAACATCAGTGATTAAAAAGTTGCAGAATAATATACATACAAACAAAAAGATTTGTTGATGAAACAGAAATTTACAAAAGATTAACCAGACATTAAAATTACAAAACAGAAGTGATTACAATTACACAGTCATGTTTTTGATACAATATATTATCATAAGATTGAAAACATTTAAAAAATAACATCACGCTTGGTATTAAATGTACACATGCAAGCATGCCTATAAAAATGGTCATCAAGTTCAATATTACAGTTCATTTCAAAGAAACCATGGCAACACAATTGCCAATATTATACCTCCATTGTAAAAGAAAAGTCAAAAGATCACAAGAGCTATAACTCTACTGTCTATTTTCGCAGCGAGTATGTTGTTTTCATATTCTTCATATTTCAAGAACTTCGCATTATTTTTTTTTCGCATTTATTTTTAATCATGGCAGTAAGGTAGTTGTGCACCTTTTCAAATTGTCACGAAAAATGATAGCTAGTAATATTTCAGGCATTCATATGCAAATGCCCAATGATTGACATCTACCAAGGGGTTAAAAGTTCAAAGGTCACTAGTAGGCGTGATGATTTCAACCATATTCTGGTATGGTATAAATCGGTTTAGAACAATTGCAACTGAAATCTGTCTTCTTGTGCATGTTGTGCTTTAAGTACCATACTGTCGGACTCTAATTTCTTGTAATAAGCTTCCTTCAATATATATTACACAGAAGTTTGTTGTAAAAAATACATTATGCCAAGAAATTATATACCAACATATTGCTCGAAGAAATGCGTCAACCATCACTATTTCTCAGTGAACTGAGCATGCTCAGTAGGTTTGTGAGAAAGTTTGCCATTATTGTGTCAGGTGACATAAAAGTTTTAGTGGGTCTCAGTAAAAGTCGACTCAATTTCATATCTTGTCATGATTTATCTATCTCTATCTTACATATCTTTGTCCGATAACTGGCATTTCTTGAAAATAATCAACGAAAATAATGTGACACTGTTTTTATTATGCTAAATCTCATATACATGTACCCAGGTTTTATTCTACTATGCTAATTTGCATCAACCCAGGTGGTTGCCAATTAATTCTTCACACATGATTGGCTGATTCCATTCTAATACATCCAATGATGGTACAGATTACGTAAAGAATATATCTGCTACAGTGACACCAATATTCCACCTGTAAGGTATACAGGCATCTATTTTTAGTCCTTCTAAAATCCCTGCAAGTTTTTGTGTGAACATTCCTGACGCAAGAAGTTTCCTGTATTTTAATTATTTTCTGATTCAGTGATACTGCATCAGAGATTTTACTTAGAAGTAAATCACTTCTTGATCTGGTGAAGGTGGTGTTTCCTCCTGCTGCTGTTGTGGATGTTGAGACATCTGCTGATGTTGCTGTTGTTGTTGTTGATGATGGTGATGATGATGGAACTGCTGGGTTTGCTGATGATGCGGTAATGTAGGTAGTGTCCTTGATAGCATACTTGGATCCCTCATCAGGTGAGTTGGCAAGGATTGTTGGTGAGGCAGCTGTGTTTTTTCCATGGCAACCTGCATAGCAACAGTTTCAGTATGTGATCTTTGATACTGTGATGTCCTACCACCATGTGTATGTGGGGCATGAGTCCCAGGTTTGGCAACGTTCCTTAATTGATTGACTTGAGATCCTGGCAAAGGTAATGTGGGACTTGCGGTCCTAGTCCTTTCGTAAATAGCACTATTGTTATTTGGGGAACAACCCCTTTCCTTTTCTTTCTCTTTTTGTTTCTTTTTCCCCTTTTCTTTACTCATCAGTTTCATGGGCAACTGTTGCTGTGGACCGGCCACTACCTGACGTCCTTCATTTGTTGCACTATACAGATGTATTGGTAAATTCTTGCCATCACTGCCCCGACGCACCCTGGGATCATCCTGCACAGAGTCCACTTTATCATGTATCGGCTCCGATACTGCTCTTGGTTTCATGTGATGGTGAAGATGAGGCACCAGAATTAAATTTTCTAAGTCTGAATGTTTTGTCGTGTTTCCAGCATAACTGGAGACATGTGATATCTCACTGTTTGTTCTGCTGTGACTATGTGACATAGATTCTGTGAGAGTCTCAGTACTACTGTACACAGAATCAGAACTGGTAGACACCCAATCTACAGTCCTTGACAAAGCCTCCATTGAGGTTGCTGGTGTCAATGAAGTCTCTCCCTGTGAGCCCTGCGATGACCACGATCCTTCACGTTGGTGCAATACTTGCAGTAGTTTTGGATCTTGCAACTGTATTTGATATAGTTCCCATTCATGTTTTTCTCTCTGTATTCTATTCTCCTGTTCTTCCAATTCCTTTTGATGTCTATCCTTTTCTTCCACCATGTCTTCTCGTTCCTGTTGTAAAAACAATATTATGTAATCAGTACTACAGCAATCACCTATAAAATACTGAAAATACAAATTGAAAGATCTAGGGAGAGACTGCATTTCAATAACATTCTCCATAACAAATACATGTTTCATACTTAGTAATGAAAATTTCTACTCACAGAGTAAAAAAAAATTCTTGGAAGCGAAATCCCAAATTTTCGCTGATGTCTCTGCAGCAACGTCAGGGGTGTACTACAATGGGCTATTGTCAAGTGTCTCGGAAGAGTCCATTGTAGTACATTGTAACCCATTGTAGTACACCCCTGATGAGCTTTGCTGATCATCTATTTGTCATTTTCATACCTGCTGTAATTGTTGTTCTGTGTATCGTAGTTCTTCTGCCCGCTTTTTAAGTTGTTCCTCTTTTTGTCTTTGTTCTTCTTTCTTTCGTTCTAATTCGTCTTTCATTGCATCTATTGTACTTCTGTTAGAATTTCTATTTGTCAGCTGCATTCTCATTCTACAAACCAAGATAAAACAATGATGTCATTAATCACAATATCCAAACCAACTAAACATAAAATACAACACTAACATTAGGTTTTGTTGTTGTCACATTTCAAAAAAAATTTCTGAAAAATAGTCAGATCTACCCAGGTTTATATAGACATGGATGTATGACATACATATTTAAAGATTACAGACATGTAATACTTGTGTGTGCTGGTGACACAGGATATTAAGGTAGAATGGGGACTGATTTCACCGAAAATCAAATTTCTTCAAATCTCTCCAAACTTTGCCATATGGAAGCTAGCTTCTGGTCCTTTTCAAATAATGAAAGAAATATGAGGGACCCCATCATTTTTTTTTCAATGAAATCAACCTTTTTTTTTTTTTTTAGTTTTTAGCGGCCATATTGGATTCTAAAATGGCTTTACTTTGATAACATTTTGACCATTATTTCACAACTTTGTATGGTGACCCATGGATTTTTTTCTTGATTTTAACTGAAATTGGGTTGTAGTATTCTTGAACAAAGTAACAGCAAAAGTTTAAGGTTATTTCTGAGATGCATTTCAGGTTAACAAAAAAACTATGCTTGTTGAAATAATAGTTAGGTTATATTTACAAAAACTGCAGAATACAACACATTCCTTACCTTTCAAATTCAGTATCTCTTTGAGCAACAGCAAACTGTGAGAAAGAAATAATTCATTATTCAATATGGTAGGGGAAATTTTACCATTGATAAAGTCAGAAAATTTATGTGTTATTTTTGAGGGTTTGTTCTGTATATAATTCTATGTCTGTTATTGATCTATAATATAACTGCTGACATCAAAACATTGTAACACACTAACAGAACTCACAGAGTGCCTGCGAAACTGTCATTTTAGAGAGTATTACACATATTTTTTATCTCAAAATATTAGACTACGGTATCATGAATATACACAGAAGAAATGTGTCACAGTATTTTTGGAAAATAGCTGTATTTAGGGGAGAACCATTCATGAGAATGTTGGCTTGATACAAGTTGGGAAGTACAGAGACACTGAGATGGGATTGAAAATTATCCCTTTACGGTATAGTGTATAGTAATTTGACTTACCAATAGAGAATTCAGATACTGTGTAAGGTGGGCGACTGAAGACACCTGTTCTACAGTTGGTGGTACGTATACAGATTGTGTTATAACACCTGAGTCTGTTGCCGTGGATAATTCTCCTATATACGAACACAGAAATAGTAATGTAAATAACAATGACACAGCAACACACTATATTCTGATTATCAGAGCGATAAAACATTTCACAGTTTGGCCACTAGGAGTGCTGTTCACTAGGAGTGCCTTTTTGGTGAGGTCCAGAATAATTGAGTATTGTATGTGTTGTTCTTGCCGTACTTTTTTAATAGTGACTACCAGTAATTGAAACATTCCTACCCACAACTGTAAAATACTCTTTTGAGAACCCCCCAGAGTTCCTTTACACATATTTTGTTCATGGCTGTGTGCACTGCCATAAAATCAGTGGTCATGACCAAAGTTTAGCCATCACTTTCTGAAAACTGGGGCACCCCCTTGAAATCCTTACATGTGAAACACTAGCAGAATGGACAAAACAACTTGTATACATGCTTTAAAACAAACTGTTGTGTATAGAGTTGAATCATAAAGTTTCTCACCTGTTGACCCCCTGTCACTAGCTGTATCGGACAACCGTTCTTCCCTTTCATCTCGTAAAGAATCACTGGCGTTTCTTTGTAATGCACCATGTGGGAAAACAACTCCACTTCCCGTTGAACTATTACTATCTCTCCTCTGCTGGAAAGGAAACAAAAAATTACATGTGCTATTAGACAGTGCCAAAGGCCAATTGTACCACCATAAAAAACATTCATTGACTTTACTTCTGTGTTCATAGTGAGATAAAATGTCACATTTCATGTGTATTTTGTTTTCTTAAATTTGTAACAAAAAACATTGCATGAAACGTAAAAAAAAACACCATGCTGCCTAATTGAAACTCTATAGTCACTCTGGTTTGGTAGTAACATCGTGTCGTCTAATTGAAACTCTAAAGTCACTCTGGTTTGGTAGTAACACTATACTAGAATAGTTTTCAAAAAATTTTAATTTATTATTTTCACTTAGTAAAAAGATTAATAACCTCTGCTTGCGGCTATTCATAACCATAATCTCCTGGTATTCACATCAAACTCGATTTTTTTCTTTACTCCTTTTTTTACAGACAGAGTTTAAATGTGGAGACCTACCCTTGCAGCTTCTTTCTTGTCAGCATCACTAAGACTTCTTGTAGCACTACCTCTTCTGTTGTCATGGAGATTGGGACTGACATTACTGTCCCCCTTAGTGAGGTTTGGCGAGCTGTTACTGCGTGTCTCAGAGTCAATGGCAGGTGTGATGAATCGCTTTTTCAGTACTCCAGCTGTAAGTGTATTAAAGAGAGACATTTAAGAACTCAATAAGAATCCCTGACATCTTTTTTTTTGTATGGTCACTGAGACACGGAACATGGACAGTTATTGGGTTATGTATTTCATTGTACAGTATAAAGTATCATTACTAATGAAAATTTATATTTACAGAATCCAAAAATTTCTCAGAAGCAAATCCCAAATTTTTGCTGAAGTCTCGTCAGCTGATCAGGGGAGTACTACAGTGGACTATGTCACGTGTCTCAGAAGAAGAGATAGGTGAAATGAGTTGGGGATCTCCATGCCTGCATCCCAGTTTAAAGTGGGCTTCCTTTGGTGAATACATATATGGCTTCCTTCAACCCCCGTCTATACAGTTGATCTTCTATATCCACGATTTTGACATTCTTCACATCACATCTATCACCTGATACACAGGTGTATTGCTGATAAAGGTTGATGGCCACTAATGTGTTCTTTGTAATTGTAGTACACCTCTGAAGATGCTGACAAGACATTGGCAAACATTTGGTATTTGCTTCTGTGACTCAGGGAGTAGAAATTTCCATTAGTAATGATGAACCCAGAGTTTATGAACATTCATACTCACAGTAAGTATTGTGTTGTATGAAAGAATGCCATTGTCAGCAGTAGATTTTGCCAATTTATCAACCACAACTAGCAGTTGAGGGTATTGAACTAAAGAGATTACCATGGTAACTTGGGTATGGTCAATCAATTCATGGTAATAGGTAGAACAGCATGGTGAAGGAATGAATGATTTCAAATTACCTTTGGGTAAAATAGTTTGTTCTTTACCACTGCTGTCAAAACCACCAAAGGTTTCAGCTCTCTTGGGTAGCAATGGTGAATGGTATGTTGCACTTTCACTTTCGCCAACACTTGTAGCACTTCTACACAAACCACCAGCACCATACACAGCAGATGTCAGTCGTGATGCTACAAAAAAAAGTTGTATAAAGTTTATTCACATATTTTACAACAACACAAGAGAATATACATTAGTAACACCCTGTATGTACCAGTACTATTTTAATAACAACTGTATAATGTTAACATGTGGCAGAGGTGTATATACACCAATAATACCCTGTAGACATTGTATGATTATGAGAGGTTAATAAATATCAATAATGCCCTGCATAATTTACTACTTTTCAATTGTAAATGACATAATTATGATGACTGGTAATGGAAAAAAACTGATGATCCTGAGTTCAGAGTTTGTAACAACAACAACAACAACAACAACAACAACAACAACAACAACTACTACTACTACTACAACTACTACTACAACTACAACTACTACTACAACTACAACTACTACTACTACTACTACTACTACTACTAATACTACACAAAAATGATTACATTGTACAAAACTGATAACTTTCCTTGCCAACACTACCTTACCTTCACGTACAGCTGCTAGCAGTATTTCCCTTGTCATAGGAAGACCAGACTCAGTACTTTCCACTCTGTAACTCATCCGACTGATTCCAGACGTTTCCGTTTTACCAACTAATTCTGTCATACCTAGCAGGATTTTCCATTTCTCTATTAACAAGTTATCTAGTTGCTGATCCTTCTCTTGCATTTGCTCTGTAAATAAGAGACCCCCCAACAAATAAATATCAATTATGATACTGAAAAGAGCATTTTATTTACTCTGACTCCGAGTATGCCATCCTTCAAACGATGGTATAGTTTCAATCGTTTGGAAAAGAAAAATCAATTATGACAGATGGTGGAATGTAAGCAATGTTTACAAATGTAATAAGATATATGACTAGTCAGATAATTATCTATTTCGGATAACATGGTTTTTATTGTACAAAGTGTAGGTTTATACATTTACATTTACTTCAAATTTCAAGTTTTTGATTTATTTTCCATGACTATTATTGTCTAGCGTCATTGTTTTCAGCGGTACATTGTAATACTTTTCTCTGACAAACTGCCATTAGACTTGTCTCTACATACTGTTCACTTGTTAGGCACTACAAAGTTTCACCATTTCATGGATGATCATTTTGTAAAAATTGTTTTCCAGGGGTTAAGTCAACCTTCCCTGCTCTTTCAAGGATTGGTTGGACATTCCGGGGCTTTCAAAGACTTTTAATAAGTCTATATATATGAGCCTTGTTTAGAGTAACCAATACATGATTGTGAAATAACTCACCAAGTAATGTGTTTATTTTGGCAGCTCTGGCTTCAGCTTGTTTTCGTTCTTCATCTATTTCTTCCTCTACAACACCTTCATCTAAGTATAAATCAAAAGAAATTAGGAATCAATTTGTACAACCAGCTGGAAACACATAATTCGTATCTGGGACTAAGAATGCCATAGGATTATTGATAAGAGATTTGACAAACTGGAGATCTGTTGATTTTAAACGGGAGTAATGCACTGATCAAGTAGGTATACTGAGTTATACATACCTGTATTGGTATGTGATGACAATTCTACATTGCGTAAAGCCTAGAGTAATAATTCTATCAATATAACCACCAGTACTCTAACATCCCTAACTCTAATCTTACTTGTCACCATCATTTTGTTTGGGTTACGAAACAGACAAGGGTAGAAAACATATAAACTGGTCACAGTGTTTTCACTTTTGCCCTCTTGGCATACACTTTCTATAACGCAAACTAACACAGGCTGAAGTTCAGCCACAAGAGGGCACTAGTACTTCATTCCTCTTCTAAGTCAGTATTCACAGATTATCTACAAAGTTTTAAAAAAAATACTCTGTACAATAGAGGGCGCTATCAGTCGTTCGATCACATGACATTCTCACCTTCATCTGGGCAGTTTTTGACAGCTTCTTCTATGGTTTCTTTCCAGAGATTTCTTTCATCTGTTGAACCGAACATGATTTCATACATCTCTGGCCTTGGTTTATGAGGACTTATCAAGTAAATGCTTTGTTTATCCGTAGCAACGTTGCGTACCATCAATTTTTGGAGAGGAACTACTGCACTCTAGTGAGAGAAAGTGAAAGGTAGATCAATATTTTTGTACAAATGAAGTCTATGAGTTGGATGCAAAATGAATACCTCTTGTAAAGACAAAGCCTTGGGACTGTTTTGTATATATTCAGAGTCAGAATGTAAAATACTGAGCTACCATACAGAAGTGTGTGTGTGTGTTTGTGTGTGTGTGTGTGTGACTGACAGAGAGAGACAGAGACAGAGAGTGAAACAGACAGGAGACAGACAGACAGACAGACAGACAGACAGACACAGACAGACAGACAGACACAGACAGACAGACAGACAGACATAGACAGAGACAGAGAAACAGACAGGGAGACAGACAAACAGCAACAGAGACATCAAAAGCAGAGGATAATCATTTGAATTGTGTGATTCTGTTTATTACGATCATTTCAGAAGAAAGAAAGCATAGAAATGTTTGAAAAAAATGATGGTTCATTACCTTTTGGTCTAGATTAAGAAATGAATATTTGCCATTGTTATCTTGTAAGAATATAAGTACATCAGTAAGTAGTACAGCTTGCACCTCAGTATGCTTCCCCCTGGCAGAATGCCACTGGACTTCACCCTCATGTCGCAATTTACGATTGTTGGCAAGAATGTCTGATTTCTAGAACAAAACATAATCTCACATTATCAATACAGGTTTTCAGATTAGTTTTCAGAATCTGATACACTTGAGTTGTTCATGGTAATTATATTTTAGTTGGGGTTACGACATTTATGAAAATAATACTTTATCAAGGTTGCATTATTTCTCCTCCAATAGTGATATTTCATTGTATGGACTTTTTGGCATGGTATTCATAAGTGTCCATGCATACCTTTACTACACAGTTTATTATTGCATTTACTTTCATCTATTATAAAGTCTGAAGGACATTCAAGTATGATAAACTCTTGTCTACAGGAAAGAAAGAAGTAATGTGGTATAGAATATTATTCTAAATCCTACACATAACTAAAAACAAGTTCTTCAGAACGAACTCTTGCAGACATGAAAAAAATTTGCTATGACAACGAATTGTTAACATGAAGAATACGCTCGCTGGAAAATATTACATTTTGGAGACATGATAAGGTGTTTGTTTGCAGAGAATTTTCACTATAACATAGTCTGTTACAGAGAGGTTACAGTGTACCATAACTAGTAAACTAATAAACAAAACTTACTTTAAATTTTTTACCACTTCTCAATAAAACTGAAGATCTGGCATCTATTTTATTGTAAATTGCCAGTTGTCGCTGTTCCCTCTCATAGTCCTTGACCTGGGCATCAACTCTATTCAGAATATTCTGTAGAGATTACAAAATATTAGTTTATTATCAAACCATACAAAAACACAGCCCATATGCAATGTTTGCATAGGTTATGTTTGATACAAAAACAGTCCCAGACTATCATTTGTCAGAAATTGTTTAACTTTAAGTTTTCAAATAGAATGCACCTGGGGACAAATTTCCCTGAAAACCTTAAAATCTTTGCCATTTGAAAGCTTGTTCCTTGTCCTTTTGAAATAATCAACGAAATTTGTTGTTAAACATAGTATTTGGCGGCCATATTGGATTTGGTGGTCATATTGGATTTGGTGGCCATATTGGATTTGGCAGCCATATTGGATTCTAAAATGACTAAATTTTGATATCATTTTGATCTCTATTTCAAAACTTTGCATGGTGACCCCTCATTTTTTCCCCCTTGAATTGAACTGATATGAACTAAGAATAGGTTTGAGGTGTCTTGAGAATAATGAAAGAAGAGTCTAAACACATCATGTCTGGGTTGCATGTTGAAATATTCTAAGACTTCTACTATCCCAACCACTAAAACATGTTCAATGATGTCTAGCAACTGGTATTAGGTAAACTCTGACCAAATGTTAAGGTATGATAGTACAATAACATTATGGTATCAGTTTTTGATTACAAAACATTTTAGAAACACCAGTCGGGTTCAGAATCAAACCTCTGCATACTCAAGTACCTCCATCATACTGAGTTAATACCGAGTTGTTCCTTGACAAAAAAGAATTTTAGTGCTGGGAATTCCTCCCTGTGATTTTTTCTTTAAACAGACATGAATACACACTGTACGATACCGATTAAACTTCACAAGTTAGATATTGTGATTTCAGTGAAGGTTTTCACTAGAAATGGTATCAGTTTTATAGTGTGCAAAATGTGAGTTGAGAAAAATAAATTTTGTACCTTTACAAGAGTATTTGCCTTTTGGAGTTGTTGATAGTCTGGTCTTGAAGCTGAAAGTAAACACATTCCAAGAGTATTAAAATATTGAACATCTGGTCTTGAAGTTGAAAGTTTCATGTGAATTTGACAATTTGAACACTTGATTATTGTATGAATTTGAATATTTGGACACTTTTTTTGTGTGGATTTGAAAATTTGAACACTTGGTTTTTGTGTGGATTTGAAAATGTGAACACTTGGTTTTCATGTGCATTTGAAGATTTGAACACTTGGTTTTCACACGAATTTGAAGATTTGAACACACTTGGTTTTTGTGTGGATTTGAAATTTTGAATTTGAAGATTTGAACACACTTGGTTTTTGTGTGGATTTGAAAATTTGAACACTTGGTTGTGAAGATGAAGATTTCATGTGGATGTTAAAGCTGCACTAGCTGCAACTAGACTATTTTTAGAAAATTCTTTGTTAGACATAATGACTAACTCTCATGTGCAAATAACACTAGTATGCACGCACACCGGTGCAAGTAATCTCTAGTAATGGCTAGAATGTGATTGGCTTTCTTACCTTTAGTATTTTTGATAATAGCTTCAATCAAAAGTGGATACTTGGTCAATCGATGCGTAACTGCCAAGATGCATTCTGGGATAGACCATCTCCGACATAGTGCATTTTGACTGCATTTCTGTGGTGGAAAATGAAAAAAAGACATTTTACATCGAATCTGTTGAACAATCCTTCAATAAATCAGCACATAGCCAGAATAAAATATACAAAATCTGGACAGTGAAATAATATTCATTCCAAAACTTGGTCTCCTTCTAAAATATCTTACCTTGATAAAAGACTGAAATTTTCTATCTGATTTGAGTAAATCTTTATAATTTGTTACAGCTTCTCTCTGATGGGCACAAAATATGCCGTATGCCACTTTCATTCTATCCCCAGTCTTGTCTGCAAACTGGAGGAGTAAAAAAATTAACATGTTAGTTTACGGGGGAAGTGTTACAGATTGAAGCTCAGATTTCTGTCTAGTATTGGTACTCAGTTAGCCTTTTAATGGAATTTGATTCAAATTGAACACTTCCATCGTCTAAATGTTTAAGAAATTGTTACGTGAGTGAGATCTGATACTTTCTGTTCATTTTCATAAACTATGGGTTATAGAGAGACATTTCATGAGTTTACATCACCTCCAATTACTTGTGATTTCAGAGAAATATCAATTTGATCTTGTGCATTTTTTGGGTATCTTTGCTATTGGTCATGGAAGTCAGCAGAAATAGTATGTTCATGGTTGAACAATGAATATTCATGAGATGTTTTACACTGATGGTAATAAGCAATCAGGAGTCATGAATATTCATTGTGCAACCATTGAATACATTATTTCTGCAGATTCCCATGATGCAATAGCCAATAACAAAGATACCCTATAAAGGCACAAGATCAACTTGATGTTTCTCTGAAATCACAAGTAGTTGTAGATGATGTAACATCATGAAATGACTCTCCAGAATCCGTGTCTCTATTTCCTGGAGTGGTGTTGCCCTTTAAATTCCACTGTTTGTGATTGCTCATTTATCCTTTTCTAAACTGTTGTATTGTTGACTGAAAAGTAGAAATTAAAATTTCACCTCCACATTAACTTTCAACATTACTATACAAGGATCTGGAATGAAAAAAACGCATAATTTTTTTTACCTGGTCCACGAGAACGTCTCCTATTTTGTCGATAGCCAGTGCATTACTTTGTCTTGTCTTCATTTTATCTAAAAATGCTGTGTTGATCTCAATGATTTCACCAAGCATTGGAAACATCTTATCAATTATACTCTGATCCATGTGAAGTTCATTCTGCATTCCATGAACAAATATCTAGGAATAATCAAAGGAAACAAGTACTGGATATCAATCTTTGACTAAATGCACACAATAAGATGCAGACATATACAAGAACAAACAGAGAGACAGACAGATAGATGGAGGGATGGACAGACAGACAGACAGACAGGCAGGCAGAGGGACGGAAAGATGGAGGGATGGACAGACAGGCAGATGGATGGACAGACAGACAGACAGATGGGGGGATAGACAGATGGAGGGATGGACGGCCAGACAGACACATACATTCATGCATATACAAGGTACAACACTCAACCTAACATCTTAGGTGGGACAGTGTACTCAAAATAGTTGACAGCAGGTGTATGTATACATATGACATTATATGAAATAAGTACTGAGTTGGGGCCAAGGTGATCAAATATAATACACAGAGTACCGGTATATTGTCCACATAGTAAATTCAGATGCAAACATGGTTGTGAAAAAACAAAGGTGTTTAAAAGTTTTCCAATGAGAAAGATACTTTTGAATGTCAACAGAAAGGGCAGTAATAACAGCAAAAGAGCAATATACAGAACAATTTGATGACACGCTGCTAAGAATTATATGTGATTGGCGCCCTCTTGTGGTAGATTCTGGTAGTGACCTCATGTGTATGGACGAGGTCAGTTTATAAATATACAGAAACCATTATTGGCAATATGTAATGTTATCAGATCTTTAACCATTCAGATATTGTCAAACTTCTTTCTTACACTGATATAAATATGAAATATTATAATTAATATGATATCAAATAATTTGTCATCAATTAATGTCATTTGCAGATAATTGTTCCTAGATTGTTTTCATTCTAGAACATATCAACTGCTGTCAAATATTCCCATCTTTATACAAGATATTCCATTTTTTTCTTTTTCAAAAACCTTCTTCAAAGCATTGTATCCCATGCCTTACCTTTTGCATTATTTTCAACGTTCTAACATGGTGTTTTTCCGTCTGAATCAACTCTGTAGAAAAATTAGTATCGTAAAATCAGTTATTAGTGTCTTGTTTGATTGCCAAGTGTATCCTTCAAGACAACAACTTTTACTCAATGATTCCTTCTGCCTCTAATTCTTATATGTCGCCCCCAAACTATGGAACTCTTTGCCACTTGACATTCACCAAGCCTCCAGCCTGGATTGTTTCAGAAACAAAACTGAAGACTTATTTGTTCACCAAAGCATACGGTGTGCTTTAGCCATTCAGCACTACTGAACAGAACATTGCGCTGGAAACTAGTACTATAGAAATTGATTGATTGATTGATTGATTGATTGATTGATTGATCGATCTATTCAATAAAATTACTTCTAACCTACATCTCTACTTTGAAACTTAACATTTTGCTAACCACCACAGTAGGGTACTGATTGTTTTAGTCGGCATTACACAAATCTCACTTACCAAAAATAATGTTAATCAAATCTCACTTATCAAAATAATGTTAATCAAATCTCACTTACCAAAAATAACATCTTGTCTTTTGATATCTTTATTACTCATCTTTTTCAAAGTCTGAAAATAAAGTGGAAACTTTTCAGTATGACCATTCTCAGATTTTCTTTTTTGTGACATAAACATGAGCACAAACGAATATGATACATGCAGATATTCAAACACACATACATGCAGCCACACACACACACACACACACACACACACACACACACACACACACACACACACACACACACAGCCATTCAAGTACAGACACATAATTTTGCATTTTTAACTTTGTAAATAATGAATATTCATTCCATTAAAGCCTGATTGGTGTATTCATTTCTTCCCTTCCACTCTAATTGGTCTGTTTGAATTAATGCATATTCATAAATTTCAATCTTGATTCTGATTGGTTTCCCTACTAGTAAACTCACCTTTTTGTCAACCGTGACACTCCATGATTCTGGTTCAGGTCCCTTCAGCATTAAATCCGGATCATCATCAAAATCGACATCATCTGCCGTCTCGTCCAGCGATTCCATGGAAACGGATATAGTCTCTGAGATGCTGAAAGGTCAAAGGACAATTTCACTAATTATTTTCATATCAAGTCTGTGCATTTTAACCCTTTATACATTTTTTGAATGACAGGTAGCTGGTGGCCAGACACTATGATTGCACTACATGTTCACACAAACCACATTCAAGCATTTTGCAAAGCATTGTCGGCCATATTGGAAAAGGAAAAAAAACAAAGGGAAATCTTACAATGGTGGTACAGCTTGCTATTTATTTGCTTAATGATTGCTATGAAGACATACATGTATGCTTTTTTTTTTTAAATAACTCAGCACAACATGAAAACAGCATGCAATTAATATGTACTACAAAAAATCAACTATGTCAAATAACCACACTTTCAAAAACAATTTAAAATTGAAAAAAATCTGACCGGCTCACAACTCAAAATAGTATTTGGTTATCAAACAAAGATGGTTAGTACAACTCCAATATCAATGTTTAGTTGTTTAGTTTTTTCTTCTTCTTTTTTCTGATTTCATCGATTGGGCATCCAAGGTTTACCCAGCATTTCCGTTTGAGAGTTAAACTTACTTGCTCTGTGCATGTGAGCTGTAAAATGTCAGATCGACTTCGTTTTCTTCACTTATGGGCTGACTGAAAACAGACATGCCAAAGACAACACTAACATAAGTCTCAAATTGCAAATACTTGATTAACAGAAAAGGAGGGTTTTTCATAGAGTGGGAGGAGTAGGAGGGGTAGGGGGAGGGGGACAGAAAGAGACAGGCATGCCAGGAGTCTGTAAACATTGCATGCAGATACACATGCAACAATTTTCATTTTGTCCCTAAAATTTCTCTACTGATCATGCGGTGACGACCGAACCATATGGATGACATGCAAGTGTACGCTATGTGCATTCATCCTAAGTTTTATGGCTCACAACTCTCTCCATCTCATCGTATCAATGAGTCAAGTTGGCGGTGTATGACGAAGGTTGAACAAATAGCTTCTAGGCATGTATATGAGGTATACTGGATGCACTTATTTTCCTTGTGAAGGTTTCTTGTTTTATAGTATACACAAGTTTTTCAAACATCCTTTTGTGTGATACACCAGATTTTTGACAGAAACATCATGACAGTGTTCAATCATAGGAAAATCCTAGCTTTAGTCGTCATTATCATATTGGTTTGAACAGAGATGAACTACTTCACAAATCAGGATTGTCATTTTGAGTAAGGCGTCAACAAAGAAGTTTGTTGTTATCACTGAGAAATACAACACAGCAGAATAACGAATGTTGTTGTTTCTTGGAACACTAGTCGCTAACATAACATAGACCAGGATCAGAACCCACGAGTCTATGAGTCTATCAATAAACAGAAATTTTACTGAAGGTTTGTTTGTTCGTTCTGAATTTGACTCTTTTCACCATTTTTTTCATTAGGGTAGGTGTACTTATAGTGGTACCAAGGGTAGAACCAAACGATACAGAGGGAGGGCTTCATTGGTTTTTTATTGTAAAGCATTGAGTAGATGAGAGATAAGGAGTGTGAGGCGAGCCATAAAACCAGGTTGTGACCTATGACCTTCGGGGACCTTAGAAGAGGGAGAAGAGATTTCACCTTCCACATGAACTACTGGAATGCTGTCGATGAAGGGCATGAAAGAGTTCTCGTCTTTGCCGACTAGAAAGGAGAAAATGAAATCAATGAAATAAAAAAAAGAAGTTCCAATAATTGAAAATAAATTAAAAAATAGTTTGAAAATGATGATGAATTGTATATACATCACCATTTTCATGAAAAGAAGACAGATACTGGAAAGTGGGACACAAAACAGAAATAATATACAAACAACAAATTAGACGAAGGACAGAATACAAAAACGAAATTTCAATAAACAAAGTGGAACGCTGAAATGATATTACAGCAACATGGATGTTTTAGTAAAGCAGATGGGGTGGTTAACAAGTAACCCCTCATTTTCTCAGGTTAGTGGTATGACCCAATAATTACGTATGTGTACTGCATGGATCGAACCAATACAAGCTATGAAATGGGGATGTTATTTTTAACTTATTACATAGCAGAGATGAGACAAATCATGAAATACACCCTGAATTACATAAAAGTAGTTTGTTTGTTTGTTTTTAAACAGGAAGTACGTTAGCAATAATTCATTGGTTCAAGAAAGGATGCCTAGTAGGATTTTAGTGGCTAGTTAATTTGGATTTAAGTGGGTAGTTACGGGAAAGGTTATATAGCTATCCTGCGAGAGAAAGAGAAAAGTCTTAGTTTTTAGTCTTCTGTTTTCCAGCTACAAATTAATAAATAGTTTCGGGGTAAAACTAATCTATAAGTCGCTGCAATGGTATCATAAAATTTAAAGCTTTTTTTTTTTTAATACAGGAAACGTTTGTTTAACGTCAATGGGTCGGAGGAGGGTATGTGGGGAGCAGATCTAAAAAGTGCAAATTGTGCATATTTGACTCCTTGTGTATTAAAAGTACATGCACAGTGAGAAGTAGATGGTAGGAAAAAAAAGATAATTTCTTATAAAAACATTAAAGTGTAATAGGAAGAGATCACTTGAAAGAATTATATTTAATGTCTGGTATCAATATAAAGATGTGCACTCCTTGGTGGCTGGTGAATCATTAAAATTAGACCTATCCACTAGACTGCGCCCTCTAGTGGTATGGGCTGCTGTGATGCAAATTTATCAAGTATCATTCTAATTATGTATTGCACATTTTTGTCGATTTGTTAATCATTAGTTTAAGCTTTCTACACTGAATTTTCAAAAAATTCATAAATACATATGCTTATTTGATATGAAAACTTGTTTCAGCTCCTTTTCAAACAAAGTTACATTTTTTTTATTTATTTTTTAGCCATCTTGAATTCCAGTAACTACTTTGAATGTAATCTGCAATATCTTTGTTCTATGCTACAGAATTATTTCTTGATTTGAAAAAAGAAAGCTAGTTAGCAATTTGTTGTTTGATGATATTCCTGTATCGGTAAACATATACTTTTTCTCTTAACTACATCACTGCAATGTCTATCACAAGAGGGCGCTGTTTACTGAAAGACTGTCTGTTTTCCTAGCTGACATTTTTTTTGAGTTTCACTGTCTACTTCTCTTTTCAAACCTAAGAGACAAAACGCTTTCATTTCCATAAAACACTACATACTCAATGCTATGTGGTAGTAATACCAAAAATATTTGTGTCTGGATACTTGATTGGTTTATTTATGTAAAGGCATCAAATATGAGCCAATGGAAAAACAGCTTACAGACACATGATAAGCATGTCATGCATGAACAAACACCACTGCAGACCACAGCAATTCAAGACATCAGACTTCAGAGCTAGTTCACTTGAACACAAGCATGTATTTTTTTGATTTTTTTTTATAGCATAGCGACCAAACCAGATTTCACACATAGCATGCAAAAAATTTCGCCCTTTTTATTTAGCAGTTTAGTTCATTTGCATATTATCAATTTTGTTACTCTCTCCATTTTTTGTAAAGTACTGACTTTTAATGGTATGAAATATTTTGTCAGAATATAGTGCAGTTAGACAAACAAATCTGTTGATAGAAATTGGCTGGATATGCATACATACAAATTTGTTGTTGTTGTTGTTTTTTTGTTTTTTTTCAAACGAGTCACTGCACGAAGCAGACATCTTTAATATGCCAAATTATTTTAGGATAGATTACACAGTAGCTGCAGTATTTAGAAAACAGAATTAAATTTTTTCTCCAAAGTCGTCTTGGAAAAACATTCATCATAAATTAAAGTGTTGTCATTTGTTGACATTATTTTTTCCAACACTTTGAACTAATTAATCCTAAATCTATGCAACAAAATTTTAAAAAAAGAAATTATCTGTTTATGTTTATTTTCTATCTGTACTGAAACCGAGTAAAGACAGTACGTCAAAAGTGTGTTTCTTTAAAATAATGTTCTTGCCTAAAAGCCACCATGGAAGTGCTTGAGAATTTTACTTTTATTAAAACTGAATGTTACGCATGAACAACTAGTATTAACACTATACTAATCAGGATTGTTGGTTCAGCAGTGGTTTAGGGACCACACTAACCTGACCCCTAACTTGACCGCCGCTCGGTGCCAATGCCAACGCCTAGAAGTTAATTCGTAGAGTGATGGGTTACCATGGTTACATCAATAATAAACCTTATTTGTCTACTTGATGGTAGAATTAATATTTCGTAAGTGGTTTGTAGAAATGGGGTTAAAGGTTGTATGCATATCATAGGGTTAAAGGTCATATGCATAAATCATATTGGGGTTAAAGGTCGTATGTATATCATCAGTACTTTTCATGATTCCTCTCTGGTGAGTGATTAATTTCATCTGAAATAGGACAAAATGTCAAAAAGCACAAAATTTCAAGAGGGAAAAAAAAAGAAAAAAGTTGTTATTTTCAGTTTGAAATTGGTTTGATTTGATTTGTTTGTTTGTTTGTTAATTCTATAGCATTGTCAATCAATTAGAAGCATGCTTTTCTAGCAATCGATCCAAGATTGTCATGTTATGTTAGTCAGTTAATATAATAATAAGAAAACTGCAATATAGGCAAGAAATTCATCTACAGAGAAAGACTCAAGAAAAGATATCCACAGACGACTAAAAATCATGCGAAGTAAAGTTTTTCAGTAGATAAAACCAAATTTTGCCAAAAAGAACACACTCTTGAAAAAAAAAACAATCAATAAAAGGCATGCACAGTCGTAATTTGTTCCCCTTTGGAAAGAATTTTCACCCAAAACTAATTCCACTTTGCCAGTTTTGAAATAAAGAAACTACATTTTGCATCATTTTATTTTCAGAACCAGACTGAGTGTAATGAAACCATCCCAACAAAGATCGGGTGTTGTGCATGTTTTATTTTTAACATTTGAATTTGTGTTGCAAGAAGAGTGACAAGATGTATTTCTCAAGCAGGCTTTGCCAATTTTATAGTACTTGTAGTGTAGACAGCAGATCTATTGAGCATTTGTAGAAGTGGATACAATACAGCCCCGATATAAAGCAGATTTGACTTTTATATGAATTTGTGTTGCAAAAGATAAAGAAAATTAGATTTGTTCAAAAAGCGTGCTTTGCATATTTACCGGAAAGATATTTGAGTGAAGAAGAGAGCAGACAGGCTTGGCATGGCAGAATTGGACGATTGTGTAATGCTATGTTAGACTGTAGGTGACAGTTCTTTAGGTTTATTATTTTTGCAGGCATTATAGTCACATTGTGGTATTGATGCAGAGAGCAGTTTATTCATTGGCACTACGCAAAACTATGTAGATATTTAATGCTGTACTACTTTGAGGCTCTGTGCTGATACAAGATGTTACTTCTGAAAGCACTGAATTTAATCTACTGCATTTAGAAAGTAAAATTTCAGTAAGTGTATTTTTACGCTCCGCTCTTTGCACTACTTTACAGTGAGTATTTTTTTGGTAGATTGTGATTTCTAATTTGAAGCAGGATGATAATCCTTTACACAGCCAAGCAGAATTCACTATAAACAAGTGAATGAATGGAAATGTGAAACAGTGACATTACATAACGACATAGTAACCCCACACCATGTGATGAGGTTAAGTGACAGGAGACATCAAATCACAATGCTGAGACATCCCGAATGACCGGAAGAACCCATAGCTATACAAAACATATAACAATATTGTGAAAATGGAAATCTAACACAAGAACATGAGTAAAGTAACATAATATACAGAACATAATAACATACAGAAAACATAACCCAATATTTACGCGAAATGTAACATAGGAAAATATTGTACATACTTCAAACTTAAATTATGTATTTAAAAAAAAGAGTACACAATAAACATGTATGGTGTATGGGACATAGTGTGGATACAGAACATAAAAAACACAAATAACATACAAGTTGGATCATGTATATATACCCTAGAGAAAACATAATCAATGCAACATAACATAACATGACATGACATAGCAGTAACATAACTAACGTAACATAACATAACATAACATAACATAACATAACATAACATAAAATAGCAGTAACATAACTAACATAGCAATGACATAATATAACATAACATAACATAACAACATAGCAGTAACATAACTAACAGCAATGGCATGGATGACATGACATGACATAACATAACATAACATAACATAACATAACATAACATAACATAACATAACATAACATAACATAACATAACATAACATAACATAACATAACATAACATAACATAAACAAAATATGACTGAAAGTTCAATAAGTGACAAATACCCTAAACAGGGATAAGGATACTATATCTCACACATTTGGACGTAACAGAACTTACACTTTGGGAATCTTACAAGCAACATCTGTTTGACTAATGACATTATGCCTTCTAAGATGTGGTTACATTGATGTCAGCTACTATTAATGATATTTCAACTGACAACCCTATCCCCTCCCCCTCCCCCTTCCCAATAACTTTCAGCTGAGCATTCCTAACTGATAGCAAGACTAATGAGCTGTCAGCTGAGCTCCTAAGTGCTATCTACAAAAAAGTGAGTTTCAGTTGAGTTCTGTATCTGATGGCAAAAAGTGATGAACTGTCAGCTGAGCCCCAAGATACCCATCTTGAAGGCAAACATGTCAATATCAACCAGTCAAGTGTTACTATAAAAAAAACACAAAAATTACAATATCCTGCAGTCAAATTGGATGGGTTGTCAAGTTTTTTGCAAACTGATTATCAAATTTTGATTTTTATAATCCAAAAATTGACAAAATATTTTATGTAAATTTCACATGACATATACTCTACATAAACAGGCTATCCGTTGTTGAGTTTTGAATCATTAGGTTTTGCTATTCCACGTTAAAATGGGGTGGGGGAGGGGGGAAGAGGAGGGGGATATGGCTAAATATGATATAGTCTAGCTTACTCATTGTCATACCCACATCAATAATCAGAGGTTGATAAGAGAATGGTGATTATGGTTTATGGGGATTGTCTTTTACTATCAATGAGGTTTGGCGATCACATATTTAGCATCAAATACTTCACCCTATCTGAGGGGGACAACTAGAATAAGCTGATCATTTACCCTGTCGAGGATTCATTTTTCAATATCCAAATGAACCTATTTGTTAATTTTTGTGAATATTAGTATAGAGAAAATCAGTTTTATTAATATTTGATAATTATAAAGAACTTGGTATTACTATTATGTTTGTTAGTTATTAGGGGAAACTGATTTTAAGTTGATGTTAAAATCTGTTAATATTGTTATTAAAAACTACCAGCCCACAGCAATTCTATCAGTGTTCATCAGTACATATACGACTGAGAACTCAAATGGAACCTTTGTTTACACATGATGAGCAGCCAAGGAGAGAAACCCTCTCTTCAATCTAGTATACCTCTAAGCATTAGGAAACAGAAACCTTGTAATTTCATATATTTTCAGATAAAAATCTGTAAAAACTGAAAAGGTGGGTATTTTTATTGAAGGGGTTGATATTATGACAGAAACAACTACCCCTCTACTGATCAATTGCTCAATTTTAGCCACCCCTCTACACATCAATCTCATTTCCATTATCCCTCTACATTTCATTCTCACTTCAGTTACCCCTCTATATCAATCTCATTTCAGTTACCCCTCTACACATCACTCTCATTTCAGTTACCCCTCTACACATCAATCTCATTTCACCTACCCCTCTACACATCAATTCATTTCACCTACCCCTCTACACATCAATCTCATTTCACCTACCCCTCTACACATCAATCTCATTTCACCTACCCCTCTACACATCAATCTCATTTCACCTACCCCTCTACACATCAATCTCATTCCACCTACCCGACCCCTATACACTTCAATCTCATTTCACCTACCCCTCTATACATCAATTTCATTTCACCTACCCCTCTACACATCAATCTCATTTCACCTACCCCTCTATACATCAATTTCATTTCACCTACCCCTCTACACATCAATCTCATTTCACCTACCCCTCTACATATCAATCTCATTTCACCTACCCTTCTACACATCAATCTCATTTCACCCACCCCTCAACACACATCAATCTCATTTCACCTACCCTTCAACACACTTCAATCTTATTTGAACTACCTCTTCATATGCCATTATCATTTTAAACTGTCATTCAACATTGATCTTGTATAAAATAGTGACAAAAGTCTTTTATTGCATATATTCTCCCCACCCACCCACCCACCCACCCACCCACCTACATTATGAAATTCTATCCATCTAATACTTCCTGTGCTGTCAGACTAATGAAATCAACTACAGATGCAAGGAAGGGTTTAAAAAATTTCCTCTACATTAAGAGTTAATAATGATTTGAACGATGATGAGTTTTAACAGAAGGTCATACAAATAAATTGATAGTGAAACATGAGAAGAAATGAACATTGGTGTTATAAATATGGGAAGCCGGTAGAATCACAGCAAGACAAGAGAAAAACAACACTCCAAGAAACGCAACAGATATGTTTAGTATGTAGTGAATGTGGATATGTATTAAAAGAATGTCAAAACACAACATACAGGACATCATGTGCATTATATAGTAGGCTTACATTTACTTTTATCTTGATAGCAGTTTTAGTATGGCAAAATGTGAGTGTATACTAAAACAGTGGTTCTGAAATTAGGATATCATAGATAACTGGCCCCTAAATTTACACTTCAAGTTCAAAAAACGTTCGGACCTTGTAAGCTCTATTTTGAGTTGGCTGGGGTAAATCATATTATGAATGGCATATTTTGAAATTAAGAATCATGGAAAAATACCAAATGACAAACCAAAAAAGGAATTTTAAATTTGAATAAAATACAAATGTATCACAATTTTCTCCCAAATCAAAAGAAAAGTTAATGTGAATACTGAAAAATAGACTATTATGATCCCTTGTTCTTACTCATTCATAAAATTTTGAAAATTTGCACTATTAAATTAAAATAATTTGAAAAAAATATGCAAAATTATTCATTGAAAATAAGAAAGAACTAAATTGTTGGAATAGTTCAATGGATTTATTTAAACAATACAAAGTTGAATTTTATAAATGTGAGTGGTTTTCTTTCTCTAAGATACTTACCCAAGACTGCTGGTTTTGGCTGGAGATGTTGATGACAATTTGCCAACAGAGTAGCTTGCTGGCAGTGAATTCTGTTATAGCGAGAAGAAAGGGTAAAATTCAAATTAAAACAAGTCACAATATTATTAGGGACGCACTCTTATTATCAATATGTCTTGTATTTTGTCTTAAAATTAGAAGTTTAGAAACTTGAATCAATAACCTTATTAGCTATGATGTATAATTTAAACATAGTGATCAAATGATCCAAAAGATATAGTACTAACACAACCTTGTGTACAATATGGGGGGGGGGGGGGGGTGTTGTGTCAACTCTATAATTTATAAAGGTCAAGGGTCGAAGTTGAAAGATGCAGTCCTTGTGAAGATACGAGGACAATATATAGTAGTTTTATCCTGAGCTGTAAATTTTGCATTTTATTGGATGCAGAAATCAAATATTTATAAAAGACTTCATGTTGGATTGGGAGGAATATTTTAGTAAGTAAAAACATACATGTATGTCTAGCAGTGCTATAGAAAAAAGTTGGTCCTGCACTAAAGTAAAAGAATGATCCATTCGGGAATCTGAGATTGAATAATGGGCCATTACACAACTCCACTGAACTAACGAGACTGTAATTAATTCCAAATTTATGTAATGTTTGTAGGATTTGATTCCGGCAACACCCATAACTACATTTTATATAAAAGATCTGTAAAACATAAATTCTGCAATTGATAATGTTTAATGTATTACAATAGTTGATATTTTTGACATTTTAAGAAGAGAATGTCAGACAGTATTATGACTTACACTTTGTCCCGGCTTGGCTGGTATGTACATTGATCTGGGCCGTTCTTTAACTCCACTAAACGACTGGGAGGATTGCAGAGCTGAAATACAGGTAAGTACACAAGACATGAAAATTTAGAATTACTGACCGTTATAATACAGGTCCTAGCCTATTCAGTGGTTTTAACAGGCCCACTTTTGGGGTAACCATCTGTTATTTTGTCTGAGGTGAAACTGAGTGTCCCTTTAAATGGAATTGAGAGCACAGTTGAAGTAATGGGTGCAAGATTGAGATGAGTAGAACTAATAATTCTACCAGTAATATATATGTGGTATTTGTGATTACCAAATCACTTTTAATTCTCTAACAGTGTACATATTGCAAAATATGGCAAAGTCGTGCATGGGCAATTTTTTTTGTTAAGAGTACCATTCTCATCACTATCAAAATGGTTAGACATAGAAAAGGTAATTTGGAAAGGTGTCTTTTTTTTCTTCAAAAATCAAACTTCTGGAAATTTGACCAGTTTTATTGAGGATCAATATTGCACCTATTCAGTACATCCGAACTGCCAGATTTTTTTTACACATTTCTCCTGTTTTTAAGGTCTAAATTTATGGATAGAATATCAAACCACTCTTCATTCTCTCAATGAAAGTACACTACTGGTACAAAATGACAGAAAAAGTCAAGACTAGTGGTACAGTAGAAGGGGTTATAGTTTGGTCAACTTTGATGACAAGACTAAAATAAGATACAATAGATGAGTATACTTACTTGTCATGCTGGCAGACTGTACTTTACTCATCGGCAGTTTTCTATCACGAAAACTTGTTGATGTGGACCTCTGAGATTGTTTGGGATGTTTAGGAAGCTTAGAGCAAACACCCATATTATCTTTACATGAACTGTCATGGACATTTATTGAACACACTGGTGAAGAAACAACAGAACAAAATTATCAAAACAGGAAATTTAAGGACAGACAAAAAAAACAGATAGTTAACAATGAAATTAATAATTTCTTTATTATCATTATCTATTACTGTTTGTTGTATCAAAGTTAAACTTACACCTTGTATCAATTTGTCTTTGGGCATGTTCATGTAAATGCTTGTCTATAAGTTATGCCGTGACGGAGCACCCTCACACATCGGCCAACCCCTTGAGAGGAGGCCGGTGAGGGCGAAACGTCACGACATATCTTACAGTCTATGTAAATGCCTGCAAATTTGAACCATCAAGCACAAAAAGGATGAAATATGTACAGATAGGACTTGAGAAAGAAAACAGACATGCACGAAGGTCAAGAAGACAAAGAATTTCTTATCGTTTTGTTTTAAATCATTTTTAAAAATGTTCAGGGTCGGAAGCTTAAACTAGGTTTGGTCGGGTTATCACAAACACACAATTTTTTTTTTGCCTCATGACTGAGCACATGTCCAAAGTAGAACTGACATATAATTTTACCCGTCATATCGTTCAATAACGTTACAAATACACTTGACTCATATTTCCAGACAGCAGCTAGCTCTAATTGTATGCAGCCTGGTGTTTGCAACTGATAGAATCTCTTTTGAGTTGTGCCACATTTTCACACAATGTCTGTCTTTGTTATAGTATAAGTTACAAACCTGGAAACTCATCTACCAACATCTGTGTAAATATTTTCATTGAGATAATTTTGAAACAACAGTAACAAACAACTACACTGTTTTCTAACATTTCTCACAATTAATTATTATCCTTGGGACAGGATACTATTATCTAGATGATTTAAAACAAGGTTACATTTTTACTGCTAAGTTATTGCAGATGTCTGCTAGGTCATTCTCTTCCTTATACAAACATATCATTGCTCTTCATTGAAGGTGAACACCTATACTTCCGCATACAATAAATCCTACACTTGCCAGATCGTGTCAATTCTAAACCCACTGCCTTTGTCAATCTTCCCACACACTTTTAATAAGTGTCCACATGGCAGATATGAATACTGATAAAATGACACACACCCACACACCCACACACCCACACATACACATAACAAGTAAAATGTACTTTTACATCACAAACATGACCGCAATTTTGCTATACAGGTCAAACTTGTAAAAGTAAGTGACATGCATAGTAAAACTCTAGTCATGATAAAAATATCATCATCACTTGAAAGTTCAACTGCGAAAGCTAAGATAACACAAATTTGGCTATTCAACCTTCAAGAAGACTTAAAAGGTCAAAGGTCAAGGGGTGAAAAGAAAGCTCATATTTGATAATATGGTTATAGGCACTTGAATTGAGCTGCTACTTAGTACACCTCCAAAGTTATGATGTAAATTATCAAATTTGACAACAAATATGGCTGCCATTCGGCCATATTTGCTTCAGTCAAAAAACAAAGGGACATGCATATATCTTACATAGTATTTTACCTTTGTGCCAGGTTTAATTGAAGTCAGTTGGTGCATGCTAGGATATGAGAGTGAATGCAAGCACTCACACAAGCATGCATACATACATACATACATACATACATACATACATACATACATACATACATACATACATACACAGATGGATGGATGACAGAACCCATTGTAATAGCTCAAATAGCTCCCCCTCGGTAGTGAAAGTTGGGGGCTAATGAATTCTCACAAAAGTCACACTTTCTACAGTTAGATAACTGTGCATATTTACCTTGGCATTGCAGGGCGTCTTTATTAACCAATGACTTCTCACAATAGTCACACTTAGTAGAGTTAGAAAACGATATGGTCATAAATTGATGTGTTGTCTTATTCTTGTTGTCCTTGTCCTTCCCCTGCAATCAAATAAATTCACTCAGATTATTAAATCAATTCCACCATGAACTTTATACATTTCATACAATGCATTAGTATTTATATTCACTCATTTAAGGGGTTTTGTTATTATGAGTGGAAGTTGGGCAAGTTAAGGGTCTATCATTATGAGTGAATAATGACTAACTTAATGGGCCTTATCACTTTGAGTGGGACATGAATGACTTAAGGGGCCCTTATCATTTGTAATGGGACATTGATAACATAAATGTCAAAACGTTTTTCGTGAAGAACAATGTTTGAGAAAACATTTGATGACAAATTTTTGAAACACGAGTTTGTAGGACTTGAAGAATTGATCTATCAATGATAGAAATTTTGGACTGAGTAGTTAGAGAACACAATCTGAACCTTGAGAATGAATAATAAAACTCGAATCGTTCACTATCCATTGGCAGAGTACCAGATGTAATGTATCACAACATGCAGATTTTATTGGTTAAAAACAGATGATTTCCTTGAAAATATGCTGATTATTGAGTACAGTGTCACAAGAAAGACATATCTCGACTGACTGAATCAGAATTTATGGCTAAAAAGTGAACTAAGGGTATGTTTTGCTGCATGCACCGATACAGTTGGTTTAACCTGAGACAAAGTACTGCAATGTCTGTTACATGTCATAAGCTTATAGCATCTACAACGACCTTCTATCGAATGTAGCTCTAAGCCAGTCTCAAGCTGTGCTAAAACTACCCACTAACAGCCAGTTTCTCTATTGAAGTGTAATCTTTAACTCTCTGCTGTTTAATTGTAAACAAATTGTTGACAAGGACAAGGCTGGCTGGTCCACTACACATATGACATATGACACACATACACCCAGGCAGTAAACTTGAAAGTGTCTGATGCATAAATTAAATACAATTACAAGTGTGTCATGTAATCTGTGTAGTCCACCACCCAACCTTGTCCTTATCAACAATTTGTTTACAACTAAACACCAGGGAGTGAAAGATGACACTTGTGATCAATAAGAAAAACTCATTTTGTAAGTTAGGTAGTTTTAGCATAGCTTGAGACAGGCTTCAAGCTACATTCAATGGAATTTCGTTGTAGACTGACATTTGACACCAGACTCTGATCTTTACATTCTCATAATGAGAGTTGCACTATAAACTATGTTGTACACATTCCAATAATGATACCAAGTGATTTTCAATAGCTTCAAAGAATGACAGGATACGACAGGATACAACATGTCAAAATATCACAAGATTAGAAAGTGATTCTACAATAACTTGAATTGTCTCTGTCTTTACATTCCCCATGTGGTGATTGGTTCATTATCATCACATGATTAGATTATACTCCATATATGGTCATACATCAATATTCCATCATAAATATATATAATGGCGATTTGCTATATTTGGGCAAAATAATACCATGTTTGGCCATTAAACACAATGTTGGGCATTGATGTATATAATTGCTTCCATATTTGGGCATCTTTGTACTAAATATGGACACAATAATACTATATATGGACAACAACTTTGTTGTCAATGCCTAGTTGCAGACATACTCACTTTGTTCCTTGGCCTTGTACTTGGCATTCGTAAGAAACTCAGAGCCTTACTACTCAGTGAACTTGACTTCTTCTCTGATTCACTTTTACTGGATTGTAGTAAATCTACAAAAAAAAGGAAATAATACACAAGTGTCAAAAAAACCTTGGCTTATTCTTATGAGCCATAAGACCATGTATACTGCACTATAGTCATATGGTTTTTTTTGAGCTGGACTGATTTTAGTTGAATACAGGTAAATGCTTTTCCGTGGGGAAAAAAGACCTGATGTCTTAATTACGAGTTGTCAAATTTCTCTACAAAGGTGTCAGCAATAGTTGCATTGACTACAGCAGACAGACTCGGTAAACTATTTACCAGTAGTGTCTACTTTCCCCTAACTTTGCACTGTCTGTCAAAACAAAGTGTTTCTGACACGTCCTAAAATCGCCATTTTGCCAAATTTATCATTCGCCAAAATATATATGTAAACAGTATGAGTCAACCATTCTGGCATTTCTACATATTATGGTCTATACACAGACTATGGAGAACAGACAAGGGAACACCATGCAGTAATGACCATATTCTCCAACCACATGATAACTCACCTTTGCGCCAAGTTTGACAAAAGTTGTATGTCAGAGAAATGGTATATTATGAACACACAGACGGAAATCAGTTATTATTATAATATACCCCCTCCCCAGTTTGGGGGCTGAAAATTGAAATGTCTGCAAAGTTTCACAAGTATCAAAATGATAAAATCCCAGACAGAAAAGTTAAAATCACCCACTCACAGTGGATTGTTTTACATAAAGACAACTGTAGCATGTCTCTGGTGAGAAGTATATATGATATAATGATATACTAATACCACCATATTGAATTTCATACTGTGGTGTCCTCATATCTGTTCATAAATAACTGATAAAGGGGATCATACAAAATCCTGTCTAGTTGATTTTCATATCATCACACTCGTCATATGAGATGTCTGCTGGAATGCTTATCTTGACCAAAAATATGGGACGCATATCCTCAACAGATGTTTCTGAATCTTTCATAAAATTGAATGATTCCTTTTGAAAACATAAAGGGGAGGGGAAGATAGTTCATTGTTTGCTTTGATATTATCATGCCTTGTTGTAGGTTGGAATTACATGGATGGGAGTTGGGGGATAGTTTTATAGGTTGGAATTACATGGATGGGGGTGGGGGATAGCTCACCATTTTGTTTTGATAAAATGGTTCATCGTCTTTCTTTTTTTTAGTCATATTTTTTGTGTGCTGGGTGTTGCTCCTAGTGATTTTCTTTTCATGAAGATGAATACACTCATAAACACAATTACACATGGCAACAGAAATCCATTCATGTTTGGGACTACATGACAGGGCGATTTTGCATGCTTCACATCACTTCATTGTAGAACTGTTAAGGTTTACCCAGTCAGTGCACAGACTATCCTGAGTCACCCTGGCCCTGCAACATACCACCTGTGGGCTCTATGTAACCAACGTCCCTGCCTGTTCCAAGTCATTACTCCAGGAATCTCCTCTTGTAAGTGATAAAGTCTACCCATTGTGTCTATAGAACACGCACCCTGGGTTTGGGTCATTCACAGTAAAAATCCCCAGTCTCTAGTAAGATTTGTACCCATGACATCCCGACTGCTAATCCCGAGCTCTGACCACTATTCTACAGGGAGCCAGTTAAGATGGTTCATCTCTCCTAGTCTTATCACGTAATGCATGGGACTGAATTAGATAAAAATATGTCCTTCTCTTAAAGAACCTGAACAGTATGTGTAAAACATTGGTAAAAAAAAAAATAAAGATTCTATTTTGATCTTACTTAGTTTGGTTGCCGTGACCTGTTGTTCTTCTTCTTCACCAAAGTTTCTCGGATCACTGAGAAATTCTGTGAGAGACATTCTTGCTTTGGTCCTTTTCTTACTCCGAAGGAAATCTTGGAATATCTCATCACTAATATGCTCCATACCTTCCATCTCTGGAGTCTGATCATGTTCCTTACTGGAGGTAAGAAGCAAATTACATTCCCATCGGTATGGCAGCCATATTGGATTTCACATCAATTTTTTTTATATTCTGGGTTTTGTATTTGAAAAAATTATGAGAATGCAATGGTGCTTGTGTGTGGGTGGGGGGGGAATCACAGTCACTCAAATGAAAATAAAAGTGAAAGACGTCATGGCAATGTGAGTATTTCTTAGCTAGGTAAAGCAGCCGTGCAAAGAAAAAGGGAAACTTAAATGATATGCAAGTGACCACACGCACACATGCAGAGGAAATGCAACTTACTCATGCTGTTTGATTAATTCTTGTAACAGAAGGTATGAACCCTTAGCAGTTCTGGAAGAAACAACCAACACCATCACAACAAAGTTACTAGCTAGCACAGTACATTCTATCAATTACAGGTTTAGCACCAGGTCAGAGAAGAACAGCAGAAAACTGTGCACATACTGCAAACTTTGTGTAGTGATATTGAAACCCCACTTTCAGTTAAGGACAGGAAAAAATGTTACCACATTTTAGAAATATAGCAACTCTAGAGTGAGACTAGGAAATAAGTTGTTGAAGAAAGAGGAATGATAGACAAATCAAGAAACCCACCTTTTGAAAATGTAAAAATGCATTGGTCAGACACAAGTTAATTTGTTGTTAGAGATTAGGATTGATTAAAGATTGGAGAGTGAAGTTAGGTTACGTTTGATTTGTTAGACTAAGTAAAAGTGGCAATACAAACCATCTGTGCTGCAGTGACATTGGCACACAGACAAATGCATAACCAAACACACACACATACACACACACACACACACACACACACACACACACACACACACACACATATACATACATACACACATACACACATACATAGACACACACACATACATACATACAGACAGACAGACAGACAGACAGACAGACAGACAGACAGACAGACAGACAGACAGACAGACAGACAGACAGACAGACAGACAGACAGACAGACAGACAGACATACATACATACATACATACATACATACATACATACATACAGACAGACAGACAGACAGACAGACATACATACATACATACATACATACATACATACATACATACATACATACATACATACAGACACACATACACACACACACACACATGTGCGACTATGTGTGTGTGCTGCTACTACTAGTACTAGACTACTGTTATCAGCCTTCTAATAATAGCCACAGTAGTTTTGCAAAAAAAGTGCTTTTACATAATATTCTCTAGCTAGATAGACACAAACACAAAAAGGAATAAAACTTCAACACACTTACCTTTTCTCCTGACTTGATTCAGAATGCAGTGAAGCAATGCCTGGCCTTCCACCTAAAAAACAAACAAAACCAAACACATGATTTTTTGTTGATTTCATTATTTTTTCTAGGGGTTGTAAAACCATCAGAACAGATGTTAACATCTGGAAACATTAACTACTTCAAATATCACTACAGATGTTGTTGCCTTATCTGAAGTCAATCAATTCCTACATTAATTTTATCATTTTCAGATGGGTAATTCTACTAAAAATGATCGTGCTGAGGTAATTTTAGTTGGTTGATTACGGACATGATGTGCTTGAAAGAGTTAACATGGTAAAACTGACACCATCATCAACAATATGTCACAATTGGCTGGCTTTACATCTGAAACTCTTTCAACTGATGTCACGTAAACACTTGTCAGACAAAGCTTGCTTAAGAACCATCCTTACTCGGAGTCTCCTTGAAAAGTGAACATAAATGTGGGCGTCAAGTTGTTAATATCCGACATCATTAAAGGTTATGGGTTGTAATAGCATCAAATTTTCATACAAGCTTATACAACTGAGGTACATTCATTTCTAGGTGAAGACCATGCAGGCCATTTTAAAAAGCCCTTTGGTTCATTTAAAACAAACGACATAGATATTTGTCCTCATTTTTTTTTTAACCTAAAAAGTACTTTCCACTATCAACTCCAACACATTTTATTGGCAATATTGAATTACATCATGCTTGGATTTCACATGTTTTTTTTTTCCTTAACTATTAAAACTATAACCTCAAAATATTTTCGGTTTACCGAGTCAGTTCAGGTTATGTTATAACGTATGACCTTTAAAGAAAATCTCACCCCAGTGAAATGCAATTTCTTAAGATATTATTTTCTAATCCTATTGGCACATAGTTGTACTAACATATGATTTTCCACTTTGCTTTTAACTACTGTATACATTTTCATCTTGCATCCAATCACATAATGGAAACCATGAACTATGAAAAGGTCAAATTATCACTGAAATCATTAGTACACGTTACTCATACTGTTACTGATACTGTCGATGTCAGCAAATATAACCTCTGACCTCATTTACATATATTTTGCATACTCACCGATATCGCCATCTTTCATCATATGAATAGCACCCACTGAGACGGCTTTCTGTATGGGTTTGTGAACCGGTTGCTGTGGTAACAGTGCATCTGTAGCTGAATCCAGTGAACTCTGGCTCAAACTTCGTCGTCGACCACTTCCATCGATATCCTACACAAGAAATAACAGGAATATGAAAATAATGTCAAAATAAATTGGAGCTGAAAGTAACTGATGGAGTTAGTTCAGTGGGGGTCAAGTAATATTAAACCAAATGCCATTTTGAGAAAGATTGGGCTCGATTTTTTAAATAAAAAATAGCATGATGTTATTTTTAATAGTGGCTTGTTTGCAGTACCAATAAAGCTATACCTTTTTTTGCAAAAATGTGAAATATGTCAAGAGTCAGAAAAGATAAAAATTTATTTCAGTGTATCGTTCTAAGTATCACCAGAATAAGATTTTTAAAAATGAATTCTTGACCAAGGATACTATGGCAAGAAAATTGACAGAGAAAACTAGTTTTGGGTATAAAAATGTTTAGGGTCACACGCTTAAACCTACACTAGTTACAACTGGGGACATTTTTTTTCATCAAATAACCAATAATATATTCACTAAAAAATTATCTAATTATTTATAAAAAGATATTATATCTGTTAATTAGTGGTTAATATTATTGTATGTGGTGTAGTGGCAAGCGACAAAAAATATGTTTACCCACAGGTGATGCAATACTGTTCAGTGTACGATATTATGAGTAAGTTATTGTAACTAAGAAAACATTTTTCACAATTCTAGTTACAGCTAATGCAGTTTTAAACTTGGGTTGGTCGGGTTAATGGAAACACATTATTTTTTTATATTTGGCCTTATCGGTCTAGCTAGGATAAAATATGAGGTACTAAGAATAGAACTGTGATTATTATGTTCATTAACAGATTACAAACAAGGCAGATTCTTGACAAGAATTCCAGCAAGATGAACAAAGCTCTACTTGTCAATTATTTCTGTGACTTTAACTTTGATCTTATCATCACATTTTTGAAATGTTTAAGTTCATTTCAGTGTTTGCCTTTGGAGTTAAAACATTTTTTTTAAAAAGAAAGGTCATTTAGTATCCCACACAGCGGTTACCAAGTAAATATGATTTTATACTTTGTTGTGGAGCTGGCCAATTATAAATTAATTTCTGATATCAAATGTCATATTTCTGATATATTTTTTTAGTCAGATGCCATGAATCTGTTTTCAATCCAACCTAAGACCTATACTGTTGTATCTGTGTTCATTTTTTTGTGTGTGAAGTTTTCAAGTTGTCATATTTTTCTTTTCTCTCTCTGTTTTTGCCGTGCTAGAGTTCCATTCAGGAGCACATTAGAGTTGTGTATATGTATTTATTTGTTCTTATATTCTTGTGTCTAAATTTAGATGACGCATATTTTAATGCAAAATCTTAATGCAAAACATTTAATGCAGATAATATTAAAATATCTAACTTTGTTGTTTATAGCTTTTGCTGTCAAATATTTACAGGAAACAAGGGTGGAGATCTAGAAAGCGATTATAATATTATACTGTTAGAATATATTATACAGAGGAGTTTGTATAATGTACAATTTCTACAGAAATATACAGGATTTTCATATAATGTGTTAGTCTGGAACCACACAAAGTTGTACTTTATTTCACCTAGTCTAGTTCCTATACGTATCATTGCGATTTACACCTCCACTTACACATTGGCAGCCATACTATATTTTACCATGCTCTTGTTTACATGGTGAGGATGGCCACCAAGCTAATGTGTATATTTGTAAGTTAATATTTCCCCCTCTAGAAATCCCCTAAGCCACCACCATCACTACCAGGCCCAACCCACTATCCCAGATAAACAGTTTGTTTTCATTGTGCATACTCAGTGTCAAATTCATCCTTGATATCGGTTTTTTAGTCAAATTTAAAAAGAGAAAAGTTACAAATTTTATCACAAAGAGTACCAGTAATTTCATTCACTCTATTTTTATTTTTGAAAAATATGTAGTAAATAAACGGAAATGACTCACTGGACAAGTTATATATAAATACATATTTTTTTTTTACAAATGAAGTAATTACCAACTAATATCAAACTAGACCTATTTTCAAATAAGTTGTCATTTTGTTTAAAAATATATCATTTTGAAAAAAGGAAGGCAATGTGATTCTATGGGTAGTCAAGTTTTTTAAATGAATAAATTCTTGTGAATTTGTGAACATTTCAATTCCAATGATGGTAGTACAGTTGAAGGTTTCTTTAAAGGGACATGGTCTGCAACTTGAAAGTATTTTTCATCATTTTTGGTTCCAAATCAAAGTTTGCTTATATTTTACCATTCACTGTGTCTAGTGGTCACTGGCAAATTTCCACCGTATAAACTGCTGTCATACTGTATTCTCATACTGTATGAATATTAAACGGCATCATTTTAGTCTTATAAATTAGACTACAGTATCACTGTAGTTTATATCGTAGTTTTGCCAGTGGCTGTGTGTTTTTAGACAAGTGATAGCAAAGGGTAAAATATAAGTAACCTTTTTTATTTGGAAACAAAAATGAAGAAAAATACTCTGAAGTTGATCACCATGTCCCTTTACATAAAACACTATAAACAAGTCTTACAGTTCCTAATTTTACACATGAATTATGTTATATATACATTAACATTTTTAATATGCAGATCATTTTATATTTGCTTTTCGGCAAAAAACAAAGTGAAATTAAATTTAGTAAATTAAGTGAATTGAATTGGATGACTAAAGCTTTTAGATTAATTGGCTACAGTCGATGATAATATATGTACAGTTAGAAAATAAAGTATAAAGAAGATCTCGTCTAAAGACTAAAGTACACACCATAACAAAATTGTCTGAGGCTAAGTACAGAACCTTCACTTGTTGACACTTTTAAGATAATTTATCACAACACAGTTTAAAACATATTACATCATACTTAAGCCAAAAATATGGAATTTATACCCTAGTTGTTCTGTGTCACTGGTTCTCTAGTGTTCAAAATATGAGTCAAAATGTTCAAAATGGCCATTATTTTCCCCACTGATATTACTGGTGCTAATATAATTATGTTATTCTCCAATATTTTTCTTCATTCAGCCGGAAAATACTTGTGACCTAAGGGTTGTCCCTACGAGTCGCTAGACGAGTAGTGACAAAGGCCTGTTAGGCCACTCATATTTTCCTTGGCTGAACGAAGATAAATATTGGGGAATGATATCTAAATGTTATTCCTGATAGAAAATATTGATCATACATCTTCTAAGCAATCTGTTCCTAGTATCTGTAATCTTTTTCTTGTATCTATACAAAGTTAATGATTTCCATGGGTATGGGACAAAAATAGTGTTTTAATTATGGCAAAGTATTTCTGAATGCCTCCTTCCATCAACAAAATTAATATGTAAAAAATTAATCATTCCAATAACTGTAAGCATATTCAATGGAAATGTTATTCCCATTACATGTAGCAATGGAGGATGGGGTATATATTCCATAGATAATATGATGTGATGTGGTGTAGTGAATCAATCAGAAAAGGTTTCCCTTTCGTGATTGGCTGATCCAGTTTCCTCGCTAATTTGCAACATACTGGGACGTTATTGACAGCATCGGACACAGCAGCGATCCAAACCAATAATTTGTGTATATCTGCAAGATGCTTCATTGAAGTGAAAATAGGCAGAGAATAATTAAGATGGACTCTGTTAATCTTTACGATTACCCCAATAGTGAAATATACACTAAGCTATAAACTTGAACTTACATCATTGTCTGATGATAATGGGGCAGCATCTAATCCAACATCTGTAAGTGACCTGACGGAAGCTTCACTCTTTGGTCTGTCAGGTGACACTGGTCTATTAGTAGCTGTACTTCCTGTAAAAAAAAGAAAAGATAACGAAGCCATTACTGATACTGGTAAATTTTGAATAAGTTCCAGTCTCCTTACTGCAAAAAAAGTGTTAGTCCACAATATTCCATCTCTCCAATCGCAACATATTACTTTAGTATATAATAGGATGGGCAGTGCCAGGTTGACCAAATGTTCACATAGTATACAATTTTCATGAAATATTTGGCCCATAATATTAAGACACTTCTTTACGTATTCACAGTGATGGCATTGGCTCATTCATTTATATATTCAAATCTGAGCCAATGCATGTAGATGGCCAAATCTGAGCCAATGCATGTAGACAGCTACATCTGAGTCAATACATGTTAGATGGCCAAAGCTGAGCCAATGCATATAGACAGCTAAATCTGAGCCAATGCATATAGATAGCCAAATCTGAGCCAATGCATGTAGACAGGCAAATCTGAGCCAATGCATGTAGACAGCTAAATCTGAGCCAATGCATATAGATAGCTAAATCTGAGCCAATGCATGTAGATGGCCAAATCTAAACCAATGCATGTAGACAGCTAAATCTAAACCAATGCATGTAGACAGCCAAATCTGAGCCAATGTATATAGACAGCCTGAGCCAATGCACAGTCAACCAAATCTGAGTCAATGCACATAGATACACTAAGACAGGCAAATCTGAGCCAATGCATTTAGACAGCCAAGCCAAATCTTGTAGGGACCTAGACAGGCTATCTACATGTATATTCCAGTGATCTAGGGACACACTAGACAGGATATCTTATAGAGACCTAGGGATACACATAGAAAGGCTATCTTGTGGTGACCTAGGGTGAATATACCTCTGAGTAGTGTGTATGTTGAATTCCCTTTAACCTTTACAGATTACATGATGTTTTATAATGAAGGCATGTGCTGCATCCATGAACAGACCAGGGACTCTTTCTGTGCAGCAGGGATCTAGTACTCAGTAAGCATCATGAATATTCAATGCTATATCACTATTATCAGTGTTGTTGCTAAGGGTGGGAACCCTGGTAACAGAAAGAGGGGAGGTTGGTAAAATTAGCAGTTTCCAATGCATTATACGGGAAAACCTGATAAAAATGACTGGGGAACGAACTCAGGTAGATTTTACCTGCTTAAAAATACCGCCCTTGACAAAAACACAGTTATATTTCAAAACTGCACCTACATTTTAAAATGTGGTCAGAATCCATGCATAGAAAATATACATGTAATAGGGTAGTCTGTATCATCAGTGTAAATTTGCACATTGACATAATTTATAAAAACCCTTACATTTGAATACCCTACTGTTATTAATACTGTGTATGCACTTGCTACATAATACAGACGTTGACTTCGGGAAGTAGAACTGAACAGACACATGATGTGTAGACTGTGTTATGTTGACATACTATGTTATGAAACAGCTGTGTTTATTTTGTAAAAAGTGAAACCATTCAGTCATTACCATAACTATGGCAACTAAGTAAATAAACCATATACTATGCCTTAACCCCTTTTTACACTTTAATACTAAAGAATATCAATTTTTTGAATTCCGTTTTATTTGAAGCCTTGTATAAATTTTGGTCTCTCACACAACAAATTCAAAACCTGAGTTTCTGGGAAATAAAAGCTTCAATGACAATGTCCTCTAGCATTGTTCTGGGTCATGTCAATGAACTACCAAATCGATACATTTCTCTTGAAAGCGAACAGACTTTATGACCTTTTTGACAGTTCAATGATAAATAAAAGAATCTTTGTTTGTGTGTGACGACTGTATATTAATGAAATGTACTATAGATAAAACGCAGGTAGTATGAATTTATAAATGTACCCAACGTATCGTTGCTACGGGTGATATTAAAATGTCCTTACTGTCTGTATCTGTGTTTAAAATAGCTGATAATAAAATTTACAGAAATAAGGAAATCATTAAACAGTTAATCACAACTTAAAAGACGATTGTGAATTAATAATACACATTTTATATTAATTGGACTAATTAGGACAGACAGAGATCATTAAGAAATCATCCTTGAAATTGATACATTGAGTATAAACTCACTACACCCCTTCTACATGTACTACATACACAATCGGTGGATTATCCAGTGACAACAATATCAGTTGAAAGCTGCAGTCAACCACTACGAGAAAAATAACCATTCTATGCTTCATTAAATGCCATGCATATCATTATCTCTGTCAGCTGCACCTCTGTACAACTAACTAAAATTGCTACCTGAGGCTGTTAGTTAAAAAATATGCAAAAAAATGTGTACACGGATTTCCCCTTTTCAAAAGCATGGCTGTGTTTGCAGTCATCATCAAGTTGAACTATAATTTACATGTAAGGAAGATATCACTAGTAAATTTGATTCAAGTCCAAATCAACACTTGCTAAGGATGGCAATGTGGAAAATATACTAAATAATGCTACAACTACAACTGTTTCACTCTGCCGGGAAAGAATGGAAAAGCTGGGAAAGAATGGGAAAGCCGGGAAAGAACGTGGAAAATAAAAGGAAATGAACGCAAAGAGAGATAGGCTGATAATGAAAGTAAACTACCTTCTCTTGATATACAAATGTCAAATTTCCTTTTCATTAAAATTACGAGTACAATCATTCTCCTCTAATTTTGATCTGTTCAATTCTAAAGTGAGTACTTTTATTTCAGTATTTCATTGAATTATGAAATATAAACACTGACATAACTTGTGTAATGAAGACATCTTAACAATTTCTTAATAATGCTATCATCGAATCTGGGGATTTTTTCACTACACAGCCTGAAAACTGTTTGGTTTATACATTTTTTTTTCAATCAGACATTTAAGAGCATAGAAAATAGCAAACATTATTTAGGATTTTTTTTTTATAAACATGACTTGCCGTAAGAACACAGAGAAAGCGGCATGTTGAGACTGATGGAATTTATGCAGATTAAAGAAAAGCTAATCTCCATATTTTCATGTGTTCCCCCCCCCCCAAACACCACCATAGTGAGATATGATTAAGCCGCCTTACTTTGTAACAGAGAAACTGATGCAAGCACTATTAGAAATGTATGCAGACATTATATCTCTTCAAATCTACTGCCAGACTCAAATATCTGATAATAAAATATGTACCTTAAATATAATGAGTTAATCTGAATTAAAATCTCTCAATTCACAGTTCTTCCATTTGTGATAAGGAATTCTGCATCAATACAGTAATTGTACGTCGATGCATATAAACCTGTACATTTTTTGTGCGGGTAAATTATCAGCATAGAAGTAAAATATCTCATCTCATAAAAATATTCACAAGCATATTTGGAAAACAGCAAGTGTAAATAAGTCCATCTGTGAATTATTAATATCAATAAAGGTATTGGATTCATTCATTTCTTGCCCTGAGGCTATGGTCGATGAGATTATGGCAAATTGTGTCAAGATGTATGTGGGTGATCACGTTTGATGACAGTCATAAAGCTATTTGTGAAAGAACCTATCCAGGTTAACATGTATGTCAACACGAAACCCTTGCATGTCTTAGTAGCTAATCAAGGTCAGTAAATGCATAACACATGATGCAGGAGAAAAAAACCAAGGAAAAAAACAATTTACCATTGCAGTTTAAATCTGGTGATTTTTGAAGGACTTGAAAATGATATGCTAACAGGCACATGGCAAGAATCAGAAATATGCCTATTCCCAGGATTATATCTGGAACGGAGCCGGCATTGAAGATATCGACGAAGATTCCTAAGGCTATATCTGGAATAGAGCCGGCACTGGAGATATCTGCTGAGATTCCTTCCATCAGAACACATACAGCACCATATCAATACCATTATTACATATCCATTCCATCCAACCAGCTGTCAAAGCTTGTTGCTGTCAAGTTCATTTCCATCCCAAAAAAACACACACAAATTTTAACAGTGCTAGTAATATGATCGGCACATCGATACATCCATTTTGTTTTCGGGTTTCAAAGGAAGTATGGACCACCAACACCTCATCTTCACAATGCAGCAATTAAACAGAAACAAAGAATGGAGGCCGCCCAGCTAATGAGTAGTACAGAGTTATGCCCGCCAGCTTTTTCAATATGCCTATCTGATATCTCATGTTAGATAGGGTAACTCATTATGGAGTCAGACACATGCGACTAGTTCCTTTACACTGGGTATACACTGCATACAGTACTGACATTTCTTTCACTTGGAACATACCACTTCTGAAAAGGGTAAAGCTAATCAGAAGGCGGAGGGGTCAACAAATTGTGTCAAGTATGCTTTGATATGAATTTTGTATGACTCATAAATATTTTGTACACGGCAAGTGATGACATGGTTTATCTGAACCATATTGTTATCATTTCATATATCTGCATGCGTCCATCTCTCATCTGTGCCATGCAAACCACTGAATCTATTTAAGACAGTCACTGTGCAAGCTAAATTGATATTTTATTGGCAGCCAAGCTGTATAGTATTGTCCATCATTTTATCAGTCGTCCATACCATTTGCGTACGTAGTAATGCTTTAGTCTGATAGTTTACAAATTATTATACTGCCTGGCAAGCTTCAAAATCACTTCTTCTTTTTGAAAGAGATTACAAAAATAGATTTTTACATTCTGTAACACGATATACTCCACCATACTCTAAAAACCAACACTTTTAAGTAAAACCACTCAATTTTAAATGGATGACACAATACAACGATATTTTTTTTTTGTCAGCAGCGGTTTCAAAATTCATTCTTTTAAAAGGATTTAATAACATAACAATTTATTATAATTCTTTTACAAAAATGGCTATCCTAATTTTTGTTATAATTCTTGTACTTTCTATTTATATATCTGTACACAAAATTATAAACCATGTTGTAACAGTAACAGTTCAATGCATTCTCCAATGCTGGATTCTCATTATGAAGCAGATTACTACATAAAGATACTGCCATACGATAAAATACCTCTACTATGAAGTCACTGTGTATGCCTCTAAAGGAACACATGGTCTGACCATCAATGATATAATTAATCATATTTTTAAACCTCTACCAGTTTTACACAAGGCCTTTTAACCGTCGGAAAACCTTTATTTACAACTAAGACGTATGTGATATTTATTTATTTATGTATTTAATTTGATATTCTTTGTGTCCTATAAGCCAGATGGCTGGATGTGACTCTTTTTTTTGTAAATGTTATTTACAGTATAAAGTACTGTATTATTTGGTAAGTCCACATACGACACCTGAATGAACAAATAACAGAACAGAAATAACATAACCAGTCATGATGCACAATTATGACGCGATTCCTTCGTTTACAGTTTCTTTTGTATGTTTGTTTTCAATTTTGTTGTTCTGGGAGTGACTGCCTTCTTCCCACTAGGAAGATTTTAATCAGCCTCCACATGCGGACAGCTTATCAGATTTTCTCCAGTCCACAAAACATGAGAGAATACAAGCAGTTTTAGCTGCAATTTACAATGACTGTAAAACTAAATGTGATACACATGCATGACAAATTAGGTACCTTCTTTGATCATATCAAGTCTTGTGTGAATTAGAGTCAGTGTCAGTCTATGATTCATTATAAACTTCAATTACAAGAGAAGTAACACTCTATAACCCATTCACCCCATTACACTATTTATAGACTCTGCCATACAGCTGAAAATGATAGGGTTCAACTAAGATATAGGGGTGGATGGGTTATAAATAATGTATTATACATAATCCTTCAGACCTCCTCCTTCTTTACACAAACCTATCCCTATTAAACACAAAACACATAACAGTGACATATATAAGGGACGACATCGAAATCAAAAGCATCGTAATTACGCGTCGCTACGAGTAAAGACTAGTAACTACTAGTAGTTACGATGTACTACGGTGAATATTCATAAGTCTCAACGCATATTCATGTACTTTAGGTTGTAGACAATAAAAAGTAAACACCTATTGTCCGTTATTCATGAGCCCAAACTACGACCATTTACGCGTAGTCTTCATCGTGAAAAAAATAACGAAACAAAAAGATTTTCTTTCCTGTGCGCAAATCAGTTTCACGCTTACTTTTTTCAATGTTATTCATTCGATGCCTTCTAAGTTCTATGGCATTCGTACAGTCGGCTAGTAAGTCAACTAAGTGTTTCAGATATATTTAGATGTTTACCTAATATGTCTTGCCTAAAAATACCTTGAAGAAGAATTTTTATTCGAAACGTCGGATTTTACATCTATTTATTCGGACTGCCTCACAAGTTCCTTATGCACTTCTCGGCTGGTCAACAAACATGTCGACCATTTTCGTCTGGCTGCTGAACGGTGCATTGATCGTGTTAGATTCTAGTCGCAGGATTCGTCAGTCGAAATCGAACATTGTCCACAAAAACAAATTAAAAACTAAAGCTTGTCTCGCATTAATATATCGTTTGATTTGATTGATTTAGAAGTCACCTAAAAACGTTTTGTTTCTTCAAAATTTTGAGGAAAAACTTCATTTATATAACGAAATTTCGGGCTACGAATAACTGAATACGTTCATCACTTGCGTCTCTATGTTTATATATCTACCGACATCATGCATCACGCCACGTGTTGCCGAACATTGCGATTTCTCAACTCAACCCCATCATTTAGGAATGTTACTGTACTGAGAAACATAAAAAATTAGTTGTTGTTTTAGAATATATAAAACAAATCCCGTTATTCGATGATATAAAAGTCAAAACTGCACTTCCGCAACCCGGAAATTCAACAGCATTTCTTGGCCCTACCATGGCCGCCAAGCGTGAGCTTGTAAGTTGTACTGTTAGTTTGTACTGAATATTGAAACTTTGATTTCGTGCATATCTTATTGTTTTTTTTTAATGAATATCGCCCATGAACTTGCACTCATAAAAACATGTGCAGTACTAGTTTCATCAGCACATTACTGGCTGAGTACGTGGTTTTCTTTGACGATCGAAAATTATGTCAAACTACGATCAACTACGATAGAAGACGATGTCATCATTGGAAACATGGAAGGTGAGAATCACTATCTATTGTGTGTTGGCGATAAAAAATTACGTGTATCTACGCGTAAAGACGACATCGTTAAGGGAAACAAAGAAATGTAAACTTATTATCTATTGTCAGTTATTCATGAACCTGCACACCTCATTATCTCCCGTTTCTCGTAGTACATCGTAGCTACTAGTAGTTACTAGTCTTTACTCGTAGCGACGCGTAATTACGATGCTTTTGATTTCGATGACGCCCCTAAGACACAAAAAACACAAAAATATGAAGTACAGTAAAAACTTGACTGAAATCATTGGACTCTACCTAATCTACTATGATATTAATTACTGTTTGGCAGTTATTTTTTTAATGACATGCAACTGTATTTTATACTCATGGAAAAAATAGAACACAGCATAACAAGCTTTCAACAAAAATAAATTATGTCCGTGTTGTTGCCATCGGATTAGAGAGGAAATTCATTTGATGCACAGATACCAATTTTTCTATTAAACTCAGTTGCAGTTGCCAAGGCCATTATCATGGTTGGTAGCAGATAGTCTGTGCTTTAATAAGAAAACTAACATTTAGATGCACAATACCAACTTCTATAACTCAGTTGCAGTTGCCAAGGCCATTATCATCGTTGTTATGGATTTCAGATAGTCTGAAAACAAATCCTGACACTGCTGATACAAAATACCAACTTTTCTACCACAGTTACAGATATCATAGTTGTTAGAAATATCAGACAGTCTGAGCACGTTGTTGAATGTTATTGACATGTAATATTGACATCAAATCTAACACTGAGGTCAAAGCCACAAAATTCACCAAATTCTTGATGTTGATTAAATCAACTACCAAGTGTCATAACAACTCATCAAACCCATCATATTAAACTTTATTACAAGGTTTGAATATTTTTAACTTTTATGGAACCTTTCCTAGTTTATTGTCAAGTTTATTGTCAAGTTTATTGTCAAGTTTGAAAGTTATTTTTCATTTTAACTATCACTCCTGACATATTTCAGTATATCTATATGCCATTACTCCCATGTTGTGGGATCAAGTTTACTATCGTCTCCCAGTATTTTATATTTTCAGTAATTTCCCATTTTTACTACATGACTCTGAGCTGTAATAATAATAATTATAATAATGTTGATTTTTATATAGTGCTTTCCCACTTTGTGCTCGAAGCGCTTTATAATTATTTCCCCCTTTATATTTCCTCAACTCCCTCGGAAGCATACAATCCATTGCAGTCTTTATAAGTTCATAGGATTAAAGCATTCACATTGCAACCTCTATCCTACCAGGTCCCCAAACAGCTGGGTTGATTGAGGCACAATTGTTCAAATCTTGCCCAAGGACTTTAGCCATTCAGAAACAACAGCAGTGACAGGGCTCAAATCTGCAACTTGCAGATTCACAGCCGGCCACTCTAACCATTCGCCCATCATGACTCAACACAACGTATATAGTTTACATCACATCTGACACATCCACACTTTAACATCATACTCTGAAAAGCGAGAAAACTAACTTCACGTAGACACTAGGTTTCCATGTGTATCCATTAGGTCTGCTTGTCAGAAGTCAGATATCTCTCATAATATATAGTCTAGTTCCTATACGATATGAGTTACAATACATCTCCACTCACTACATCTAGTCAAAGTCGTTACTCTAGCACAGAAACATGTGCTACCCCTGACAATGTTCATATAAACATGATGACGTTATCGCGTCTCCATGTGATTTCTACTGACATGCGCTGTTTACTGTTCACCCTGCATGGGGTTTAGTCAGATTAACAGTAAAATATTTGACTTTGACTAGACATAGTGAGTGGAGATGATCATAGTAATCGTAACTGGTATCATATAAGAACTAGATTATTATATATACATATTTCAATCATCGTGTCTTTCTTGGGTCAGGTAATGTTACATATTGTTTCTGAATGTACAATAACAACCTATCAGTTGCATATCATGTTCACAGATTTCTCCATTCTTATCTTTCTAATCTCTCATTTAGATTCATTATTTTTCTATCAATCAAAAGTAACTTATATGGATCGAAATGTTGCATTCGTTTCCAATTTATCATTCCAAAGTAACTATACTGTACTGTCCTATTGATTCTTGGAACCATCAATATATTCTCCATCACTTATACATCAAGTGATGTCTTTCACCGTAGTCTCGAGATTGATGTTTTAACACAAGCTTAAATATACACACATAAATTACTATTAAAACTGTTGCTTGATTGTTCTGCTCACTTGGAAATTTTGATGGACAGAAACATAAAACAAATTTTTCATTGATGTTCAAATGTTGAGACAACATATTTCATTGGTTGTTGTTGATGTTCAAATATCAATGTTGAAACAACAGTTTTCATTGGTAGTTGTTGGTGCTCAAATATCAATGTTGAAATGACAGTTTTCATTGGTAGTTTTGGGTGTTCAAATATCGATGTTGAAATGACAGTTTTCATTGGTAGTTTTGGGTGTTCAAATATCGATGTTGAAACAACATTTTTCATTGGTAGTTGTTGGTGTTCAAATATCAACATTTAGACAACATTTGCATGTTTGATGAGATGTCAAATGTCAACTATAGGAAGTGATCATTTGTAAAAAGAGTCCAAGTAAAACATAAAGACATGAGGCACAGAACAGATTGAACGGGTCACACACAACCATGAAGCATTCTTGCAAGCATGTATTATTATAATATTTCATGATAGACAGAGTGTTAAAATGTCAATGTTGGGACGACATATTTTATTATCTTTGTGAGTTCAAATGTTAACATAGAGAAATCAGCATGATCAGATTTGCTTTTCAATCACTGTGGTAACCCTCCTGTAACCTTCAGACACTGGCAACTGGTTTTCCATTAGACAAGACATGCATTACTTGTCTGTGGATAGTAAACTGACATTTAAATGAGTTTATAATGTATACATGTAGTCATTCTCAAAGTATTACATCCTTGCCATCCCAGGGTCAGTCAAATGACAAAGTTGATGACATTAACATTTTGTTCTACACTCTAATTACCGTGGCAACATAATGTTACTTGGTTTTGTTGCTGACGTAAAGAAGCCATCACCATCTGATTATTACTGGATGTATGACATTTAAAATATGTCAGTTTAAACAATAACACATTCACTTTTGTCTATGTACTGATTCTGTTATTTCCTGATGTTTATCAGTCAGATAGGAGAAGGAGGTTTTTGTCTCGGGTTTTCTTCCAGTACTATCTCGACTTTGAGACCAGCTGGGTATCTGATATCATACAGTCTTAGATGTCACCCTGTGGTATTGAATCATCTCTTCACCCCATCAAGCTCACTGAGAAATCATGAGCCAAAAGTTGTTCATATATACTAATAAGTAAAGCCCAACTCTTAGAATGATGTAAATTGTGTATAAGTACTGTCCTGAGACATGTGAGATGACAAAATATACCATATTTGGACATTACTGTACCATATTTGGACATCACTGTACCATATTTGGACATTACATAACTGTCCTCAATACACACTAACTTATCATTGGGCAGAATTCTGTGATTTACTAAACAAAGACATTGTGTGGGTGACTTCAGTTGAATTTGAAATTTCAATTCACGACCTCATTGAGCTAGACGTAAAGAGAGATCTTGAGATTTGATGCCACGGATAGCATCTAGACTAGACATCATATGTAACATTCAAAGCATGTAATACTATACAAACACTTGATCAAGATTTGTTTTCCAGGCTTGTCATTTCAATAGCAGGACATACATCCTACATAATTTATCATGACTAGATTCCCAAATGAAATTATACTTCAACCATGAGAGATACAGATCTCCATTAAACCTTGTTTTCTTTTAACCTTCTCTATTCACTACAGTCTTAAATTTAAACTCTACCATTATCACTGGACGAACAGATTTTATGAAAGCAATACCATGTTACCATATTGGGTTCAAGCCTAAAGGGAAACGGTCTGCAACTTGTAAGTATTTTTCATCATTTTTATTTCCAAATAAAGTTATTTAAATTTTACCCTTCACTATATTACTTGTGTAATGACTGGAAGTCACTGGCAAAACTCCCCATTGTATTAACTGTGTTACTGTATTCCCATACTGTATTGAATATAATGATTCACAGTTGTCAACACAATGGGAGTTTTGCTAGTGGTGCTGGTGTTTAGAGAAATGATAGCGAATGGTGAAATATGAGTACAGTAACCTTTTATTTGGAAACAAAAATCACAAAACATACTTACAAGCTACAGACCATGTCTCTTTCAAATTTGATTATGAATCCAATAGGGAACTTGCAATCTTGACTGAGCATGCTCAGACACAAAGGACTATGGGATTATCTGTGGTTATCGTATACAACCTAATCTGGAGCTACTGATAAAATAAACCTCCTACAAAGGTCAGGGTAACTATGAATTGATTATTTGTGGTTACAAATAATGTATCAACACTGTTTACAATACTAACTGATAAGTATTTATTATCACATTCCCCATGATGCAACATTCAACATGGCGGTTTTGCAGGTTCCCTATTCTAGTATGATCAGTTCCTAGACTCCCACCTTATGCAAATTTAGTTGATAGGGTTACGTTACGATAGTCTTTTGACATTTAACAACGGATTACAAATGTCAACCCTATCTCAACTGAGATCGCTTTGTCTCATTATATATCCCCCAATAGACATCTTCTAGTAGAGTTCACAAGAAGGAAGGGGGTAAAAAAAGGTGTTGAAGTACTTGATATAATAGCATCTTAATTCATACCTTCAAGCTGTACAAGATGTGTGATTTTCACCCTACCAATACTGGGGCACCAAACATATACTCGTGGCCTTTTGACAAGACAGACAGACTCTCGTGGCTACTCATCTTTCTAATATAACTTGGTATTGTGTTAAAATTAATTATGATGAGAAACATCTGTTTAAGAGTAACTCATCCTGCCCAGACCTTGCAGTCTCCACGTGGCAGGGGAGGAGTTCTCAACATATGATATATATTACTTGTCATGAAAGCCATAGTTCTTTGACCTAGTGACATCACTTTTCTTAGTGCTGAATCAAAAAAGTCTTCTCTGCTGACATAGTACCCTAGACAGTATTTTGACATAGTACCCTAGATACTTTTTTATGCTATATAGAAGCCAGGATCATCAGCTGCTTTGTAGGTTGCATGGTACACACTTGTATGATATTTCTATATTTCAGAGATTTTATTTTTTTTTACATTTTATCATGTGTGGTCCCAGTACATTAACATCAACAGAAGATTTATCCTCTCGGTAAAACTGGATCTAGACACTTGAATCGTCTCTCAATTAAGAAATGATACTCAGTACTGCTAGTATTAGAGTAGCCATATGGATGAGGACTGGGTAGTTATTTTGGATTTGTAATTTATAAAACAATTTTATCATGGCTTCCTACTTGAAAAATCATTGTGAAACAACGTATGCCAAGTCCTTGTTTATAACTCGATAAAGATTAATGAACATGCAAAAAGTTCGTTATTGTATGTACAATAACAAACTTTTTGCATGTTTTTTTAAATTTTTACAAGGTATTGAATGACTTTGTCTATGTAATATCACGTAGGTTTTTCAAGTATGAAGCAATTGTTTTATAAATCAAAAATCCAAAATAAATACTAAATCCTCATCCACATGGCCACTTTAATTTTACAGAAATTAATGGCCACCATTCCCGCAATACCTTCATGAGATACAAATCTGTCACAAAGTTATGTGTACACTACTAGACAGACACACACCATATTCTTGTACTTTTGTATTCTGTCATTTGTAAGAGCTAATTGGACAGACAATGGAATCAAACTATCATTATTTTTTGGTTGGTGCATACTCTCTTGCAGACTATATATTAGAAATGAACGAGCATCTGATTTTTGAAAATGCGAATATAACTTTTCTGAAGCAGGTTACATTTAATTTTCATTTAATTATTCATGATACTAAACAGATTATTTCATAATCGATCTGTTATTATTAAATATGAATAGATATAAAACTCATATTTTATAAATAAGTGACTCCTGAATTTCATAACGCAGACACAAATCTTACTTCTAACTTCCCACCATTAGCATGATTATGATGTATTCCTTTAATCGACATCTCTTAATCTCACCACTAGAGGTCGCAGTGCAATATTAAGGTCATATACTGTCTGACACGTTACTATTTAGTCAACAATGCATCACAGTATTAAACTTGCTGGGTTTGGAGCTTACATTTTGAAAACCAAAAATGACCTATTTGGCCACAAAATTACAGTTATAATCATACCGTTTATCTTCAATTTGAAGACAATTATTCACGATATCTCTTTTATGGAACATTTATTCCCGTTGAAACCTGTCAGAATTTAAAAAGCTAAAAAATTACATACAAGGGGAGCAGGGCAAACGCACTCTAGTAAAGTACATGGTGCAATGATAATGTTACGAAAAAATGTAGACAGATTCTATAGTTACAAATATAAAACATAAGTGTTGATATAACTTGTGATTACATGCAAGAATGAATGTTTAAGGACTCTGGGTTCATACATACTAGTGTATATCTTGCCCTGAAAAGAGCACAGCATATCCATATATGATTGACAAGCTTGCATTATGCGTATTTTTGCCATGGTTCTGGTGTCACTGGAACATTGTGGGTGCTCCTAAAAAGTATGTTAATGAATTATTTAATCATAAATTTGATTTGGTTTGATTTGATTTGATTTGCCTAACTCTTACTAACTGCTCTGCCAGCAATCTTTCTATTACTGCTGATGTTTCAGTACATACAATAGCATTTATAAATCTTCATTTGAAACAAAAAATATCATCGAAATTTTATTTCCAATGGTGTAAAAGTCCTCTTAACATGTAGCATGGTGTAATACATACAACCATATCACAGCTGAACACTAATTAGTCTAATGAAATATTGTAGGTGTTGGACAATATCTCTACAATCTCCTACGTTATTGACAAATGAAAATCATGAATTATTGAACGAAATGACAATGTTGACTTAATTTCATGTGCTAGTCAGAGCCTAGGGGGTAGAAAGATACTGTAATTTGTATTCATTGGGTAACAGCCATAGAATATATTGTCTGAACGCCATCTATCTACAATTACTGACACACTGAATCACACAATTTGAGGTGAAAATGATATAGATGTCTATATTTCCCCTCATTGTCAATAACAATATATAATGTCTAATATTTCCCCTCAATGTCAATATGTCTATATTACCCCTCAATGTCAATATGACTATATTACCCCTCAATGTCAATATGTCTATATTACCCCTCAATGTCAATATAATGTCTATATTTCCCCTCAATGTCAATATAATGTCTATATTACCCCTCAATGTCAATATAATGTCTATATTTCCCCTCAATGTTAATATAATGTCTATATTTCCCCCAATGTCAATTACAATATATAATGTCTATATTTCCCCTCAATGTCAATATAATGTCTATATTTCCCCCCAATGTCAATTACAATATATAATGTCTATATTTCCCATCAATGTCAATATATAATGTCTATATTTCCCATCAATAACAATACATAATGTCTATATTTCCCCTCAATGTCAATATAATGTCTATATTTCCCCTCAATGTCAATATATCATGTCTATATTTCCCCTCAATGTCAATTACAATATATCATGTCTATATTTCCCCTCAATGTCAATAGCACTTGTCATGAACAGCTACATTTGTTTATGTGTCTAATTAACACTGTTAGACCTCTGAAATATACCATTTACTGAGTGGCCATTCAAAATGACCACATTGTGTTCATTTCACACTAACCCGTCAAAGTGCCTGTATAGAAGGTGTTGATGTCTATGCTACAACATGCCATGACTGTTAATTGAAACCAACCATTCAAATTTGGATATTGGATATTTTAGACATGCAGAACACAAAGGATTTTAATATTTGTAGGACTAAAATCGTTTATTTTTGTACAGTAACATAGAATACACAGAAAACAATAACCTGGGGTTTTTACTTTCAGTCTGAATACGTACTAAAAAAATTACAAAAACAGTGGAATTTTTTCGAGTGATTGATTATACACATTAGATTGCTGATGACTAGAGTTGGTTCTCTTGAACTGGTATTATGTGTGTTTGCTTTTAGTATCAAACCCAGACAGCTGCCCCATGTTACTAACGTATCCACAGACAAAATTCTGAGTCTGCTCAACGACAGACATGGTTCATCTCAATACACTTCCAGACACAGATTTTAAAAAGCAAGGTCAATTTGTGGCTATATAAATCTATAATAATATGTATGGCTGTATTTCATCCTCAAGTTTTCAAATTCCTATTTTGGAGGAAGATGGAGCTTTTATAATCTAAAGATTTTACCTACATTATGACTACAAACTATCTCTCTTCATAAACCTCAAAAAAAAAGTCACTGAAATATGTAAGTAGCAGGTCTACATACCATAGAATTGTTCTACACTATGAAAGTATGTATCTACATGTAAATGACACTCCAAAAGAAAAAACGGACTACACTAACCCTCACAGCCATTGTCACTGTCGTTTTCGTATATTGTCTGATATTCTCGTTGGGATGACCCCCTCTCAGGTTGGCCCAAATTTCGAAAGCTTTTCCAGACTTTAGAAGCCCTCCTTTTCAATTTGTTTGGCATGGTTAAAATTCGCCAGCAGGACAGACTCATAGATAGCCAGCATTCTTGGTTCCCTCCCTCACAGGTTTACCGATCCATGGTTTGTATAATATCGTCATACAGTGACACACACAAGTGAACTACGCTCCAGGACATTGCTACTGCAGTATTCAATGTACTGACTTTGTGAATCAATAGCGCAGAGAGAATTCCAGCCACTAAAAATATTCACCAACCCAGCGCATTCTCAGCACGGATCAGAAATAGTAACAGACAGCATTTCAATAATCAGATGGCACGTGTGTAGGTAGTATTGAATTCTAACACCAACATTTGACCTGTAACGTTACATATCTGACCTCATCATGCATGGCGGTCTCCTTAATCACAATTTAACAACCCAAATATATCACGTAATTTTACATGCTCACCTTCACTCCATAATTTAGGAAGTGAAATCAGTCACATCCACACAAAAGACTATATAACAACTCTATGACAATAACATGTAGTAATTCATTACTTGCTTTCATCAAAGTCGTCCCAATAACTCATACCACGGTTCTCTACGAAATTTAATATTATGTATCAGCCTACTATTACAGGAGTACATTTCATACGAGGTGTAACCTAAGACTGCCACATCTATCAAAAGACTCTCATAAAAAAAGACCACTATTCTTGTTGAAATCTTTCCATGGATGTTCAACATGATTTGTATCCTATTCAACGACTGTCGACTTTTTATGATCAAAATTTTAGCATTTTTGGTCCACTATTAATACCTCTTAAAAAAGAGTATAGTTAATCAAAGTGGAAGGTCATCCGTTAAACCGGCATAGTTTATACCAGACCTTTTCCTCCCTGATGCAAGGCACCCTACAGTGATTGAATGATGTGTGGAAGGTTTGTGTGACATGGCATACATAATTAATTAATTACATGACTACAACAGAATTTTGGAATACAGAGTACCTTGTAAGTTGTAGATGTATACAATTCAGAAGAAAACATAGAACATGGTATTGCCTCTGTACAACACGACATTGTTTAATAATTAATTTACAGCAAATTTTTCCAAAATTTTCAAATTGGCAATTTCATCATGAAAGCTGACACGTTAATTAAACATGGCAAAAATAGACTTTTCAACTGCAGTGTGCCCTCTATAGCGTATTGTGTGTGAATTAGGGGTGACCAGTTGTGATTTGTATTGCAGCCATGTATAATTAAACAATGTATTGAAGGATTGTATGTGTTCTAGATAGTAGATGTGAATTCAGCTAACTACAGTTCCATCACATTAGCACAAGTCGTGTGTAGTCTGGTGAAGGGGCGAGATCAATAGTTCAATGTAGGATAAAAAATTAAAATCTTTTATTTAGGCATCAGATCACCCCTTTTCACTCAATCGACCAAAATTGATAATGATTGTTACAGACAGCACAATCAATTTTAAATCAGTATGAAGTAAAATGTAGTATGTAGTACAATGAATATTAAGCCCTTGTACCCAACCTGTATTTTAGTGCCATGCATTTACTATAGTGAAAATTCTCTCCCATCCCCTCAAACACACACACACACACACACACACACACACACACACACATACACGCACACACACACACACACACGCACACACACACACACACACACACACACACACACACCCAAACTAAAAGTTTTAGTTTTCTATCCTACATGAATCTTGCCCCTAAACTCCACATTACAGTACAATTGAACACAAGACTAGATACAACAAATGCTATAATATCCTTTGAAGTATCTGCAAATGTTGTCTTTTTTTTTTAAATTCGGACGGTATACCTCAATAGTAAACAAACAAGGCACAATAAAGGTCACTTAAGAATGACAGATAATTAAAAATAAATACATTTGCAAAAAAATCACAAAGTTTGACACATAGAAAGACCATAATCTGATATTTTGATAATTTGGCAGAGATCACTGATAAAGGTATAATTATGAAAGTAAACAAACTTACTGGGCTGCAATCTGCTATCCCGTTTGTTAGTGGACATTGTATTATCCGTGTGAGATATCACTGTATCGGCAGCATCGTGATATTCTTCTTCACTGCCATTACTACTCTCCTTACTGCTATCATCGACATCATCTTCTGAACTGCTGGAACTCATGCTAAAAACAGGAAGACATAAAAAAAATATGAAAATTCTTGTCTATCACATCATACATATTATATCCGGTAATCTAATATTAAAGTACTGGGTGCTTTCCTAAAGGGTGTTAAGTAATATAATCTACCTGAGACATCCAGGTTATCTATATTTTGTTTCCATCCTTCTAACCCCCCCCCCCCCCCATCACATATCAAATTTAAAAAATATGAAAATTATTGTCTTTCACATCATACTTATATCTGCCATTCCAATATTAAAGTGCTCAGTGTTCCCATAAAGGGTGTTAAGTAGATGAAGTCTACCTGAGACACCCAAGGTATCTATTTTGGCCATCGTCGTCCCCCCCCCCCCCCCATTAAATTGTGGACTAGATATACACTGAAGTGTATGCAAGTTTTACTACATATCCCCCCCCCCACCCGTTACTAGGGTTCCCTGTCCAAATCAAAGTACAAAATATGCAAATATACGCAAATAAATAAGATTTCATGCTCCCAAACCCGCAATAGAACCCAAGAATTCTGTTTACCATAGAAATACTTTAAACCTGGAAATTTTCACTACAGATCGCTTGTTTTGCTGGACAACAAATGCAAAAATAGGCAGTAGACTATTAAAATGCCTTCTTGCACATGAACACGATGTACTAGTCTGGTAATTACTAAAATCAGTCTTCAGGAACTGACTAGTTGAAGACTGTAAAATCGCAAAATTTCCTAGTGGCGAAAATATCTAGGTTAATTAACAGTAAGTCACATATTATATAAAAGATACAGCATAGAGTATTAACTTTTAGTTTGGTTATATTTGTTATAATGAATATCTACTTAAATCATATGACCTGCTTATAGTATTCACCCTATGTACTAGCTACAAACATAATGCACACTCATCATTCCAACAAAATGTATCTATTACTAAAAGATGAAATTTTCTGTATCTAAAATTCTGTACTATAATTCGTATAATAATTTCTATTGGCAGACAGGTATGTTGATAATTAATAAGGATTCAATATGCTAATGTCGTTAAAATAATAATGATTTTCATACAAAACAAAAATAGGGGGAAAAAACGCTAAAATGAAGACTATATCGATGAGGTCCCGTCAAGTGAAAGATGATTCAATATTGAAATAACACTAGAGACAGATATTAGGCCCAGCTGCCTGGGGGATGCTATATGACATGTGACGGCCATGTACTAAACTGGGAAATGTCAGTCTGGAAAAAAAAGAGACATGCCACCTGAAGTCACATCTGTAAACTGTAAGGTTATTGAATATAATACTCTACAGCTGGCCTACCTGGTGAACTGTTCTGACGCTAAAAATATTTTGAGAGTGAAAATTGTAGGTATCTATCATTTAAGTCACAGCCTAGGACACATCAGATACAGAGACCTCACTTCAACGAATTCAGTTTCACTGAAGCATACAGCTCACGGTTCTGACTCACTACCTATTTAGTCATTCACAGCCATGCATATTTCCAATGTTGTCGGAATTTTAAAACATACAGGCACAAACTGAGAGGCTAGTAAAATACTGATGGTGGCAAGCATGTTCATTAGTAGATTTTCTACTCTCTTTATATCACACAAATCATGTTGTTTGTTCAGCTGATTGATTCATTTGGTTCTAAAAATATATTATACACATAAGTAGCATGAGCTTATTTCAAACAAAAGAAACCTTTTTTGCCACCAGAGAGGGTGCTGTTCATGCTACTGCACCACAGCTGTTCAACACAAAAGGGTTGATGACACTTCACACTTGACTAAAATCTTGATATTAGGTTTCAGAAAGAGTAATGCCCTATTACACTCATCTGACTTTACTTCACTATATGCATGCATATTGCAGTCATTTCTTTTTGGGGTGTTTATAAACAAGAGTTTGATTCTAAAATGCAAAAACCTCATGCCAGAAGACAATCATAATGTTATAGAAGACATGCATTAGCATTAACGTTATACTGGAATGTGGATTTATTAATTATTTTCATGTGAGTAAAACCTTGTAAATTCAGCTTGTGCCATTTTAAAGTAAATGTCACTTTCAAATTTCAACACAAATTTGTCATGAAAACATTGTGTATCAAACCTGACAGAGGGCAGTATATCCTAGTAGTAGGCCAGCACAAACTTGTATTCCTATGATCTTAATACCAAATACTTAATTTTAAATGACTGCACAATAAAGATTTCAAAAAAAAGAAACACTGTAAAAATTTTGATGTCTTTTGAAAGTTACGGTAAGAATTGAGTACAAAAACAGTTTGAATTGCCTCGTGGTTGTGAAAATAACTTGTTACTTTTGTAAAACGGAAGAAATTATATGAATAAATAATTAAATTGTATTTCTCAGTTGAGTAACAGATATGACTATGAAGTAAAACCAAACAAATTGAGAATTTTTATGTAAGAAGTGGCATCGGTTGAGGTAACCTAGAAGGGGAGTGGGTGCTAAATTCATGCTTCAACCCAACTCGGTTGAGGTACAAAATGTAGCACAATACTATTCATGTTTATCTAACATAAAGTCTTGTGATTTTGTTTTATTGTTTAGTGTATTATTTGTTGTTGCTTTTTGGTTGTTATTTTTATGAGGTATGTGAACTACCAATGTGGAACCATAAACATTGAAATCAGGCCTATAGTGTAACAACACAGTTTTATCTTACCTAAACAGAGAAAACTGGAATTTTTTTAATTTTGTAATATCTAATTTTTTTATATCTAAAAAGAAAGAGAAACCCTCATTATCTGCCACTCATAAATATGAGAGAGAGAGAGAGAGAGAGAGAGAGAGAGATTGAGAGAGAGACAGAGACAGAGACAGAGACAGAGACTGAGACAGAGACAGAGACAGAGTGAGAGAGTGAGAGAGAGAGAGACAGAGTGAGTGAGTGAGTGAGTGAGAGAGAGAGAGACAGACAGAGACAGAGACAGAGTGAGAGACAGAGACAGAGTAAGTGAGTGAGAGTGAGAGAGAGAGAGAGAGAGAGCGAGAGAGAGAGAGAGAGAGAGAGAGAGAGAGAGAGAGAGAGAGAGAGAGAGAGAGAGAGAGAGAGAGAGAGAAGAGAGAGCGAGAGAGAGCGCCTTACCGTCTGTCAGATGTAAACAATGTATCCTCTTCTTCGTAACTCTTCTTCCGTGTTTTCACAACTTTTTCTGAGACAGGACACCAACTGTGTCTCCTGGGTTTCTTCTTCTTTGGGGAAGCAGGAATGGGTGCCCCCCAGCCATGATTATCTCGGTCTCTGTTGGTATTTCTACTACTGCTATGTTTACGGTTATCAAGACTACTTAGTGTATCCTTAGCTTCATCAGCTGTATAGTCTGTACAACTGCTATCTACCGTCACGTCGTTGACATAAATGCGTATTTGGGAATCAGAATGGGCAGTGTTAGCGTTTGTTGCATCTTCCCTCTCTCCTTGGCTCAGATTACATGGTGATGAGTCATCATCGTCGTCACTGTACTGCGATACGGTAACCATGGAGTTGGCAGGTTGAATATCTTATGAAAAACAGACAAGTTTTTTTTTTGTAATTTCAAATATATTCAAAACACAGAGTTGGTTGTAAGTAACAAATCTGGGAATGTTTTTCATAAAGCATGTCACCTATATGGCATTGAAGGGCACAGAGTGAGTTTATACAATTTTGGGCATAATTTTTGGTGTATATATTCTAAGGGTACTTGCAAATTACATCGGTTCCCCAAATCATATAAACTCAGTGTGTGTCCCTTTAAACATGAAACATGTCTACAAACATTAAACGTGACAGAATTCAATTCCCATAACCCCTCTCACCACAATTGGTTGACCTTTACATAAATGGTCATAACCCATGCCAAATTCATATTGATGTGTTAGAACCTTGAAAGGTAGTTATCATTTGTACACCCTCTCATCAACGAAGAAAGTGAGACTTAAATTGGATCAATTTTCATTATTGGCTTGTTAACTGTTATGTTCTGATAATGATAGGTCTTGGTGCTCTTTTCAAAATGTGATGAATTCGAAAAAATAACAGGACTGACAACAGTCCATACTAAACAAAATAGCAAACTACTCTGGAAATCGCAGGCTCTGTTTACTAAGATAGTCACAAACTAAAAACTAAAAACTAGATAACAGAGATGCTTCTGTTGTGTGAATCTAATCACTCTGTGATCAAGTTAGTGTAAACATTGGAAGTCCCCGAAAATGTACATTGTAAGATCACGAATGTCACCAGAAACACCACCTTATTGTGAGTACAATTGCAAACGTCCATTCAATAGCTTATATCAACATGTTGCAACAATAGTTTTAGTTTGTGTCTATCGTGGCAAACTGAGACCTGGACTGCCACAGTGGTATAACACACATGGCATAGGTACAGAAGAATTCAATAAAGCTTGAATTACGACCACATACTGTAGTTCAGAATTCCCACAGAAGTGAGTCAATTATAATACAAACATATCAGAAACATATCAGCAGAGTTTTCACAATAAACTTGTAAAACTAATAACCACACTTTACAAACTCATTGGTAAAAAATTTCAACATTTCACAACATAAAATACAAACACAGACACAATCTGGTAAAATTCAGTATTTTGTCAGTTTTGTTGACATTTTTTGACCCAAAACGCACATCTCTGATACGATCATTTTCATTTGAACAATTTCCCAACTAGCCACCCAAAGTAACATGACCACCAAATATCAAAGCAATCAGTCCAGCAGTTGTTGACTTTAAGTTGTTTACACAGACACACACACACACACACACACACACACACACACACACACACACACACACACACTTAGCAATGCCTATAGCACAACTGAACAACAACAACAACAACAACAACAACAACAACAACAACAACAAAGCAGCAATATAATATATTCTACATGAATAAATAAATATGACTAATTCTGTAAATAAATATTAAATTTTACAAAATTTATGTCATGATGTCATTTTGACTGGTGAGCTTTCTACTAGTTGGTAGACAAAATTGTACTAAAAGCTTTTGAGTACTTGGAATAACATATATGGACATTTCAATAAAAAAAAACCACAAAGTTACAGATTCTACCCCTTAAAGCTGCATTAGTTGCAACTGGACCATTTTTTCAAACTGTTTTGTTAGATATAATGACTTAATCATAATATTGTATATCCTAAACAGTATTGAATCACATTTTGGTAAATGTACTTGTGTATCACAGTACACATCATGGTACAATGAATCCAATCAAATTGATTTTGGGGTCTCCACCCTAAAACCACCGCCCTCAATGTGATCACGATTTCAACCTGTTGTTGTACCTCTAATTAGAACATGTACAAAATCTAATTATTTATATTTCAACAATTTTGAAGTGAACATTTGTTGGTTGTCAGATTGAAAATGTAATGTTCCAGTTACAGCTAGTGTGGCTTTAATAACCCCCCACTCCCCCACCCCCACCCCATCACCCCTTATAAACCATCTACTGTTATACTTACTTGTGCCTCCAAATGGATCAATATCTAGACTGTCTGCCAGAGAGGGACAGGAGGTACTAAGTCGGGAAAGGCTTTCCTTCCGTAGATCCTTTCAAACGAGAAACAAATAACAGGAAGATTAGCGATGAGATCATTGAAAGTATTAATTTCTGATGAAACAGGAAAAGTGGTGTTATTGTGACTTTTACTTTAAATGAAATCAATAAAAATTGGCAGCATGTGAACACTTCGATTAAACATTTAAGGTGTGAAATTTCACCCTTTAAAGGCCGAATTACAAAGAGTTGATAGCCCTTACATTTGTAAAGGGTCAATACCCCCAAAATACTGCTTTATAAATCAACAAGTTTTCGAAGTCTAAAATGACAAATACAGAAGATGAAACTGGTTCCCCAGCTAGCGCAATGTCATATTCCAACCTGAAATACAGAGTACATCTGGTACTGTGCAGCCATTCAACTCCGTACAACAACAACAACAACAACAACTACTACTACTACTTGAACTATGCACAATTGTGGGGTTGTGTAACAGAGCTCAATCACAGGGCATTGACATACACCTACACTAATACAACAACAAAGAAAGTCAGCTGATAAAAACAAATAAAAAATTGCTAAATATTACAACCACAATGACTAGGGTATTGGGCTTGACAATGTTGTTTTGTCAACATAAACGACAGCCTGTGACAGTGCCTGAAAATGGCAATTTTGGGAGATGCTGCTGCAATTCCGATAGATAGTAGAGACTGATACAAAACATACACATACATTTGCATACCCTACAGCTTCCATATATTGAGTGATGAATTTGAACGATGGACAGGTGGTAATGAATACATCCATATTTCAAAAAATAAATCGACATACTACCTTCCCATGATGAATTGAAAAGGTAACACACAAATATACACTCAATATTTGGAGTCCACAGCTCAGAGTGACGTTTGTTCAATGCTGTATTGCATAGATGACATTACAAATAAAACCACTAGGTTTGTAGACCGAGACTCAACTATTTTCTGTTCTTTCTGCAGACTGGTTTTCCTATACCGTTTTCAAATCCAAACAATGTCAAACTCATTCTCCGAGGAATGAAGGAATCTCTTGGCAACTGCACACAGCATGTATCTAATATCAATCAATCACATCGGCACCTGCAAATACTGGTCATACGAATGACAACTGCTTGAGATACTTTCCCTGAAGTGTACACTTCCAACAATCCACAGTATATATTCAAAAGCCCTTCCTCTATATAACATACACTCATACAATTGACCTTCTATCCTATGACAGTTACATAATGCTTGAAACGTGTACACACATACTTACTGGTATGTAAAAATAATACCAACGTTGAAAGTCAAAACTGATGGCTACGCAGACACACATTGTTGACAGACACCTGTATCACTTCTCTTCATATTATACAAAGTGTGCATATATGAAAAGGCAGTCTTGTGGACTCCACAGCAAACAGTTTACTGACCACACTAAATTTCGCGTTGGCTCATGTAACTCAATCCTCTCCTTTGGTTTGCTATTTTTAACTCCCAGCTCTGTTTGTTAATTTGCTGTTTCCTATAGCTTTCACTACACTGTCTGACTTTCATTCCGGATCTCTGATCTTGAGATAAAGCTTTCAGCTCCTCGGGTTGACTGTGGTTGAAATCACAGCCGAGTGGTTGAAATCACAGCCGTTAAATTGACCAGGAGTTCAATCATTATGTGTTTTTAATGGGATACACTCACTGTGTGGTATGCTAGTCAGAGTCGCATTGATTGCATTCATGCACTCAATGATTTTCCGATAAATTGAAAAAACACAACTAAGCATAAAAGTTTATCTTTCTCTGTGACCTTTTTGACTTTTTTATGACTATTTTTGAGAGTAAAGAATCTACAACCATCAACACATCTGTGTACGACATAAACCTTCTGGATATTGGAGTTTAATCTCTTTTCACAATGTAGAACTGGATATACAAATTACAATATTACCAGCTCGACAGAGAGGCTTACAAGAGCCTCTCTTTCAACCTGAAAATAACTGCTGTTTTAGTTACAGCAAATTTTTGTAGTTTTATCATATCATGCTTAGCTATGTTGGCTTATTAAAATTGCAAACATTTTCAAAAAACTTCGCGAAAGAGAACCCCTTTTAGTGTATACTTGATACAGAATATTAAAAGTAATGGTAACTGTGTTTAAATTATTTTTCATATTCTTCAAAATGCAAATGCTAAAATTTTACTAATAATTCATAAAGGAAACTTCAAATATGTCTCTTTTGTGCGTTTCAATAAAAAGCGGTCTTCCTACAAAAATTTTGGGGTGAATCACATTGTCAAACTTGTTTTTATTATCTAGTGAAATAAATTTCATTCAAATCATTCCTCCATTATGAAAGTGTAATCTGATAGTCAAGTTTCTGCATAGTCAGATAACACAGTATCTTTTACAACAGCAGTCTCCATAGGTAAACATTTCACTTCCAGTATATAATGTTTGTTGTTTCTTACCTCCACTAAGAGTAACGTCTGACGGTGTTCCCTTTTCTTCTGGATCCCTTCACTTAAATCATGTAGCCGACGTAAACTTTCCTCTGTGCATTGATAAAAAGAAGGAGGGAGGGAAAATTAGCCAGTCAGCCATGCAAGCAACAAACCCCCTTGACATGTTATGCTCTGATAGTGACTAATATTAATTATATTTGTTCAATTTAACATTCCATGCAGTTTGGAACCCACAAGTAGAAATGTCACCTGTTCACTACTTGGTGAGACACAAGGTAAACATTTCAAGTTTCACTCATAATGTTTCTCTTGAAGGTAGCAGGCCTTGTTCTACTCAAGAGCTCTTTAAAAAGCTGATGTCTTGAAATTTCAAGTGGCAAGAAATAATTAATTGGCTTAGCATTATTTCCTATCCAAAGTTCCCAACTTGTAAGTAGTATGTAGTTCGTATGCAGTAAATTCTATGTTCACCTGAAGAGCCACAAAATAATGACAGAGTGCAGGACATTTACGTATAAGGATGTAACTGTATAACTAAATTAAATGTTTCCAGTAAACCAATACTTTATATGTCCCTTCTCAGTTCAGTAACTTGTAAACACCGACTGTTCTAATTTTGTTTTATCCCTGAATGACTTGTACAGGAAGGAACTTATGTCATGTGTTTGGGTGTGTGTACTGCATCTGATTAATATCCTACATGAAAAGACCATAAATGGCTAGTACATATAAACACTGTTATGTGTCATTAATTTAATTTTGATAAGTCATAATAGTCATGCTGGAACAACACATCAAAATTAGCCAAGAATCTGTGCAGATGGGGGTTTTGAATACGTCATGGGACAACACATCAAAATTAGCCCAGAATCGGTGTGGATGGGGGTTTTGAATACGTCATGGGAAAATCAATATTCAAAATCACCAATAGCCTGGACTTTAGGCTACATCAAAAATAAAAACACATCTGATATTTCTAACATTGCACTTAACCATACATACATACATACATACATGTATGCACACACACACACACACACACACACACACACACACACACACACACACACACACACACACACACACACACACACACACACATACACATAAATACATACATATACATACATGCATGCATGCATACATACATACATACATACATACATACATACATACATACATACATACATACATACATATATACATGACAGACACAGAGACAGACAGATAGATAGACACACACTCACTCACGTGTGTGTGTGTGTGTGTGTGTGTGTGTGTGTGTGTGTGTGTGTGTGCTCACACATATATACATAGTCCTCAGCCAAATAAAAACAAAAATATTCAGAAATAGCATCTGATGTGAGAATATTAATATGAAAGTGAATCTAGGACTCACCTAAAACAAGACTGTTATCTAATGGATCTGTCACACTAATTGTAGGGATAGTGTGTCCGGAATGATGGACTTGATCCTGTTCACTTCCATTATTAATGTGTCTGGATTGCAACGATGGCGATATACTTCTATTGCCTTCCTGGTTGTAAACTTCTCGTGAGTTTTCGAGCTCTTCAGTGATCTCGTTCTCATCCTCATCAACTGCATCAAAGAAACAAACATGACTTTCATTAACATTTCTCAAGTTTTGCTTAACTACACCGAAGAATAGACCTTCATTTGTTTTAATTTTTTCAGAGACAGAAATCAAATATTTAAAATAGCAAGTAATTCATTGGTGTTGGTGCTACACAATGCTGTCAGTGTATTAAAGTGACAATAGTCTAGTAACTATACTTGTATTGTTTTATATAATCTCTCTCTCTCTCTCTCTCTCTCCATGTATAGTCAAATGGACAAATTTTATTGGTTAAATCTCCTGCTGGGGAAAGGATGAACAGTGCATGTCAGTAGTAATCCATCACACACTGACAGGTGGTTGTAATTAGTTACTTTGTTCAGTTTACTACAAACTCAGCCTCCAGTTAGAAAGTAAGTCACATGTGTATCATGTTTATCAGTGGTAAGAATGGAATGCCATGCTAAAGAAAGCCATTTGACTATATGGTGAAGAGAGATTAGAGAAAACGAGGCGACATGTATAGCTTCTAGACTAACGTGTCAGCAATGTGTTCATTGCCACTGTACTCTTAGACATCCTGACTAATATTACCACTTCAAGTATCTGTACCTAATTCCCTACATGTTTATTTTTTTTTGTTCATCATATATATTGGTTTGTAACATGTAGTTGAGAACATAGGGACTAGTAATTTTGCTTTTATGGGTGGATATATAGAATATAACCATACGAACATGAAATGTTACTACTTTTACTCCATCTTGCTTCTATGGGTAGATACAAAAAAATACCATTACGAATTATGTTTCCAGTATATATTGAGAAGATTTTCTTAAAACAGTGTGTATTCACATGATATTATATCCTTCCCTTTTGATATTTAAGGAGGATTAACCCGTACCCCTTAAATTCTAAAACCCTTAAGGGCAGCATGATATTGACTTTCTAGAAGCCAAAGCCTTTTAGGATTAAGGTTTGTTGAAAACAAGCGACCTATCGGTCAGAATAGCTCCGCTGTTTTTTTTTAAATTTTATTTTTTATTTTGGTGACATGTAGAAGTGGTTCAGTTCTTCAGCTCTTCACTATGCAGTTTTGTTTTAGCGATGCAATAAAGTGGTTAGTGGTTTCATATGATGTCTCACTATAAAACACATTTTACACAGAAGTTGGTAATGTATTGTACTTTTATACCATAGTCACCATTTTATAACAAAAATCTACTGTTATGAAAAATTGCACAAAATCTCAGAAAAAAAATGACTGGGAAATGCACACAAGAAAAAGAAAAAAAAGAGAAGATTTTGAGGTTGGCTATAAATAATTCCAGTGTCTTACAGCTTTAACCCTGGAAAATTTTAATGATGAATGAAATAAACTAGGGATCTAAAATAATTTTGAGGCAATTTGAATTTCAATTTTCTAACAAATTTACCAAGTCAACAACATTCAACTTGTACTAGTTGTAGTAGATATATATATAGGGAAGAAATGTATTAATCGCCATCTTAGTTTCCGTACGGCGACAATCCCCAAGTACCCGAAAGAGAGTCATTCTAAGCCAACAGGGTTCGACACTGGAGTAAAAAAGTCACTATCCCACAGGACTAGTAAAATTGATAACGTAGTAGTCCTGCAAAACATTTGGTGGTCCTATCTTTAAGTGCTTTCGCTTCTTCACTTAGGCTCTTCATCTCTCTTAGTTTTTGCTCTACTTCTAATTCACTTTTCCAAACCCCATATTTATTTCAAACCGTGTGTTGTAATTGAACTGTCTATTTCTTTGTAGTTGTTTGTGCATCATCAACTCCTTACTGTAATTTTATTCTTTTTTATGTTTTGGAGCTTCTTCTCTTTTTTTGTTGCTTTCTGTGAGTAGTTTGTCTTAATTGGGGGGGGGGGGGGGAGTAATAAGATGTTATGTGGTCTTATTTCTAGCTTAAATACTACATAACATTTCTGGTACACATTGATCTAACTATTGCATTTTTAAAAGACAAAAAATTACCTTCCCATGGAGCAAGTCTTTATAGTGTTGTCCTTAGTGCATATTAGAATGTATTTACAACATAAAAATAAATAAATTTGAAGGTTACCAGCAGTTACAGCAAAATTTTGTTACTAATTACATGTACAAGTCACTTCGTCTATTTTCGTGTCTATGTACTTCCGGGTTGACATAAACGTTAAACGTGATACAGTCGGCCCTATAATTACTAAGAAATGACAAAACCGTTCGCAAAATAAAGTTCAGGATTTTAATTTTTCAAACTGAATATCAATATCCACAACACATTCAATAACTGGTTTCGCGTATTTAGAAATGTGCCCCAAAACATGAACACGGAACACGGAACACGGAATCATGTCAGTGTTAGTACACTGTTACTAAGTTAGCAGTTTCATTGTAGGCTGTAAGTTGTACCGGTAAAAAAACGATCATCACATCATGTAGGAAGTACAAAAACATAGAACACGTTGTTTTCTTGCTGAATAAACTCACTGAAATAACAACACGGTCAAATTGCGTCTTCGATTTTGACAGCCACCATTGTTATGATTGAGCTTCACTTACATCCAATTTGTACAGCGTTTTTACAAAGGGAGCTCGTCAATAACCTACCGAATAATTAACTCAGAAACATAGTTTAAATACTAACTGATCTAAAAATTACTGTTCAGAAAGACTACGCATCCGTACATAAATACGAATTCATGCGACAAAGATTTCAACTTTACTATTTACTTGTTACAGTGTAGAGGCCAGCCTTACCCTTATTATACACATATCATCGTACAACTAATTTTATTGGCTATAATATTAGCTACATTTGAAAGGTCTCACTTGATTGGCTCATCCTTCGCTATTCCCGTTTTCAAGAGACACCCCGCCAGAATAAAGTGCCACGTAGTACAGCAATGGCGCGAGATCGCCTGTTGGGCGACTTTCCCACCGGGTGTGCTTTTCGAAAACTACACAACACATGCTTTTATGACACGGAATCATAGAAAATCTACCCCGTTTCCAAACTAATTCAAGTAATTGTAATTTTATCGCGAATAGACAACCAGAGTTGGTCAAAATAGCAAATTAAAAATCAAATGAATTTTACTATGACCGTGAATTCATCATATAGCCGGTGGTTTGAATTCTGAGCTCCCTAATATACCTATCGAAAAGTCACTATCCCGTCGGATGCATTTTAGTAACCTTTACTGGTCCTAAACAGAAAGTTACTAGACTCGCGGAATAGCGGACCATGTACCAGCGTGTGTATGTCGAACCCTTGCCATACGTTACAGCATAGACCCTCCTGGTTACAGTGGTAACACTCGTTCATGTTCGATTACCTTTCATAAAGAAAACACAACGAAATGGTTGAAGTGATCTTTTTTTTAATTTTTAATTTCTTTTCATCACAACAACAAAATCTGCGGATCAAAAGTGTTGTAAACTAAACCAGAAAGAATTATCGGGCTGGCTAAACTTCCCGATGAACTGGAGTAAGGTCCAAGTCCAAGTAAGCCCCGATAGTACGTGAGAAAATCGTCTCAAACTAGCGATACAACTTTCAAAATATAACTTGACATGTTAGAGTTATACAATTCAAGACGGGTTTTCACTCGAAAACAACAATTCTGTGAATAATGACACTGAACGCAGCGATTTCTCGGACGATGTTACCACTGCACTGTAACGTATGGCTGACAACGACTTGCTTCTGGGTTAGTCCCTAGTGCATCCGGGTACTTGGGATTGTCCTGCATTACCACATCGGCAATTTTGACGCTGTAATTTTGCCACCAATATTGATCGTACAAAAACAAAACTCCATAAATGAACCACAAAGTACTTTCCCTTTCAAAATGTGGTAATTTTAGAAAGAGTATTATCGTTTTTATTGACGACTGACTCTGTCAAAAATCGTTCGATACACTTCAGTTCAGGCATGGAAGACTTCTCACAATGATAATGAGGTGCATATACTGGAATGAACCATTCTGTAGGAGGGGTGGGTGGAGAATTGGATTTGAAGTTTACAACCCTTTTTCGAACAAATATTTGTCATTTGGGCGCACAATGCGTAGAATTATGACTATAGCACATATTACATTGCTTGTTTGACGTCAATAGTGTCTTTTGAAAAGTTACACTTTACCTAAAGTCTCGCGGACTGATTTCCAATATGGCGTCGGTCATAATACTCATTAACATATTCATTTTTTTTTCAAATTTCAAAAAAAAATCATAAAAAATAGAAGAGAAGACGTGCTGACTTGAAATTAACAAATCTAAGTAAGCTACCCCCTGTGCATCAACACACCAGATATCAAAGCAATCTGATTTAAAGTTTATGAGGAGTTGATGAAAATGTCATTTTTGGAAAAAAAATCATAAAAAATTGAAAATAGCACAGATCAACTTGGCATGAACAAATCTGAATAGCCTCCCCCCAGGGAACATGCACACCAAATATCGAAGAATTCCGACTGTCACTTTCAGGGTAGATAGTGAAAATATAAAAGTTTGACGGACACATATGATTCACTCTACTCTCTATACCTCAATACCCACCTATACCTAAAGCTACGCTTTCAGCTTTCGCTGACAGCGGAGCTAAAAAATGAAATCAGTTCTGTTTTTTTTTGGGTTTTTTGCATCCTAGTTTCACTTATTCTGAAGAATAGAAGGGTGGGTAGGGTGGGTAGACAGTGCTGAAGACGAATACTTTCACTGGGTTTGGATCTTACTAGCAAACGTAGCAACAGATGAGAATGTCGCAAATTTTAAATGTATTACCACATAAAAAATAGTGCATACTTCTAACATCATGGATTTGTGACTGAAACAAATAAACAATATATAATAAACAATAATTTAAATATTGCAAAATATTTACAGTTTTAAAAGTTGCACTAGCTGTAACTGGAGAATTTTTTTTTTTTTTATCTCACAAGCAGTGATATATTCACTGAAAATTGTTATAACTGCAGACTAATGTCTCCAGAAACTCCCCCACCAAATTTCAACCCACTCACCATGCAGTTTCAAGATATGCGTTTTTGACCAAAATTGAGATTTTTAGACCTAATTTTTGACCCCAGAGACACATTTTAGCCTTAATTTTCATATCACTGATGGGATCATCATGCCATGAACAAATCTTAATCTAAACTCCACTAAGAACATTTCCATCATACTTCAACCCAATCTGCTCAATAATTTTGGAATTATAGATTTTTGACCAAAAAAGACACATTTTAGCCATAATTTGCAAATCATCATGTCATGAACAATTCTTAACCTAAAAACCCCTAAGAACGTTCCAACCAAATTTCAGACCGATCTGTTGAGTAGCTTTGGAGTTTTTTGACCAAAAATCACATTTTTTTACCTACACCACACACCCCAGTGGTAAGATCATTTTGATTTGAACAAATTCCCAACTAAACACCCAAGGTAATACACCCATCAAATATCATGGCAATCGGTCCAGTAGTTTTTGACTTGAGGTTGTTTATACACATCCAGACAGACAGACAGACAGACAGACAGACAGACAGACAGACAGACAGACAGACAGACACTTTGCCATGCCTATAGCACTACTGAACCTTATCTATGTTGACATGGTGATTTTAGGGTGTGGACCCAATTTGATTGGATAAACAATATCAATACTATGTATTGTACCATACCATGCATACAGCTATACAAATATGTCCACTCACATGTAATTCAAATCCTGTTCACAGTGTACAACATTACAAGTATACTTATCAAAAACATTTTTTTTTTTAAATATTCCAGTTACAGCCAGTACAGCTTTAAAACATTCCGACATTTCCTCACCTCTTGACCACGTGTGCGCTAGTTTTAATCGATTCTTCACATCACTTTTCATTAATGTTGTGATTTCCTGCAGTTTTTTGATATCGTCATCTAGAAGAAAAAAAAGAGAAAAAAATTCAGAAGTTTAAAAGTGACAAGTTTTCATACTTAGATATTATTCCCCAATATTTTTCTTCGTTCAGCCAAGGAATTGGTTCAACTTGGCCCCAGCATAGTATAATAGTTTACTGTCTTCCTTTGGCTCTGTAAAGGATTACATGGCATGTGAGAAGTCATCTCTCATATTACATTGCTTGTGGGCACTGTAGACAAAAACACTATCAAGGTGTTTATGTCGTATATCGGTTTTTTAATACATTAAACGAGAGCACACTAGCCTACTTTCTCCCTTTATCAACATCTAGTTTTTTTGAAAGTTTGAGTTCCTAGAACTTTACTATATCATTTTCCCAAGTACGTTTTCACAAGACAGTGCTCACCAACTTGTAACAACTTTTAGAGTTACCAGTTTGAGACCAGGAACAGAGAACTTTAGGTCTTATGACTATTATGATATCATGTTTGCATAGAATAAAGTAGTTCGAGTTTGATTTTCTTTTTTTAACAAAAGTGTGCTCAGAAATGACAAGATGGCCTAGTATATTGTTACTTTGCTTAGGGATAACATTGTGCTCAGAAATGATGAGAAACAGTTTGTACTTTTGCGACTTTCTTCATGGAGGATGTTGATTTATGGGTTACTCTCACATTTTGATATACTCTGGGACTTTCACAGAACATTTATTAAGAGTGCCATGAAAAGAACAATTTTTAATTTCATTTACTGCCGATGACATCAATATAAGACGATAAAATAGCACTGTACAACAGACTACCGCCCTCTACATGTTTTGATTGGTGAGGCAGTCGTGTATGTGAAACGGTAGATTTAAAAAGCTTAGGTGGCAGACCGTATCTAAAAGATATTGATTTAAGAATGACATTATGTCAAATGCATATGTTCTTCTCACATTTGACAACAAATTTCCCGTAGTTCTCCTCAACAGTGATTTTAACAAAGATAAAGAGAAAGCTGGACTTACATTCACAGTAGTCTTTTTAAAACGGACAAAATTTATGCAGAACTATTATTAGACTTATAGGAGATTTCACCTTAGCTTGCAGATGCTATTAAACGATGTATCATGATCAGTGAGACTGATCACAAGGTTTCATGTTGAGATCAACGCAATAAAGATAACACACAAACATATATTACATTTGTTTGCTCTGTATTTTGCTTTGCTTTGTTTTTGTTATTGTTTAACAAAATACAGAGCAGAATACAGAGCAGACACTGTGTATGGGGTGTCTGTGTGTTATCTTTATCGTGTTTATCTCAACATGAAACCTTGTGATCAGGCTCACTGATCGTGATACATCGTTTAATAGCATCATAGAGTCATGATGGGTGAATGGTTAGCATGGCCGGCTTGGAATCCTCAGGTTGCAGGTTCGAGCCCTGTCACTGCCATTTGTTTCTGAATGGCTAAAGTCTTTGGGCAAGATTTGAACCCTGACTGTGCCTCAGTCAACCCAGCTGTGTAATTTGGGGATCTGGTAGGATAGAGGTTGCAATATGAATGCTTTAATCCTATACACTTTATAGAGGCTGCAATGGATTGTGTGCTCCTCAGGAGTTGAGGAAGTATCAAAGGGCTGTTGTGCTGCCATTGATCCATGCCAGGGGTAATAATTGCGAGCGCCTTGAGCTCTCAGGAGAAAAGGTGTATTATACAAATCTACATTATGATTATTTGCAAGCTGAGCAGAAATCTCCTGGAACAACAAATGAAGCTACAAAATTAGGTCAGGGAATATAAAAAAATTCTAACTTTTATCAGCTTTGAAGTAGTTTTTACAGTATTTGATATATTTTGATAAGTTGTAGGTCAAAATATATATTATATTTCTGAAATTTGGAAATTTGTATACTGGGAATTAAAATGGGTCAGATTTTAACATCAAGGACAGATAAAGTATACGGTGATGTCGTCATATTAGTAATGCAATCAAGGAAAGAGTCTACGTCAACAAAATATGTTAGACAAACCGTTGATGTATGCCATTAAAGGCACTAGTAGAACTGCAGAAAGACAAACTCTATCCATTCTGACAATTCGTGAAATTGGCAGACAGTAGTCAGAGAATTTGTTGTCACGACACAGGCTTGAAAAGCCTCTAGCTACATTTGTAAAACACCTTACTGTCTGGCAAAACTTTTACACGCCTACATAGTACAAGTAATATGAGAACATTTCAAGACTACAGTGTGGACTTCAACAAAGTACTCCAGAAAGGGGAAAAAAAAACATTTTTAGGCGAAGGAATTCACAACCTCAAATATAATGGAGAAAAAGATATGAGGTATATAAATTCTTAGTTTTTATGACGTGTACAGATCTATTCAGTGAGTCAGACTCAGAGAAGTCAGCGAGTTGAACTGACACAAAACCACATTTGTAGCACTGTACTTTCCCCTCCTAATATCATCCTGATTATGTCCCTCCTTCTACCTTAATAATAAAAATTATATCCAATAAGCCAAGTTGAACAAAATTATGTTTTTTCATACATTAATTGTTCTTCACATCTATGTTATGGACTCTACAAAACTTGAAATATGAGTCAAAACATTCAAAACCGTCATTATTTTTTCCTGATTTTTCATATCATATTATATCTTAATATTGTTCTTTTTCACCGAGAAATTAATACATAATAGCAACCTAAGGGTTTTGTCACTACTCATCTAGCGACTAATAGTGAAAACTGATAGGTTACTTATAAAGTCATATCTTCCAAAGCTGAGTGAAGACAACTATCGTTGAATAGTATCTAATTATCAGATAATCACATATTATCTACTTTTATTGACGTAAATGTAGAACTTCCAATGTCAAGAATACTTCATTATCATTATGAACACATTCTCGCAAACCAGAGATGATATTTTCTTTCGTGACACTGCAAATCATCTTGACCATCTTGGACAATGCCGTAAAGAGGCTGTGGTTTACGACGATGTATGAATGCTACATCAGTTCATGTCGCATCATTTCATTATTTCACATGGCTAATGTTATAAAATCAAATTTCAAATTCAAATAGCACCCCATTCCTTGATCAAATTTAATAGTAACTTGCAAGTCACATTACAGAAATAAAAAATAATTTAAGCAACAAAACTGAAGGAAACTGACACTATTACTGTAATATTATTACAGAATAATATTCAAAGCTCTGCTTAATAAAAATCAAATTAAAAATTCAAATGACTTCACATTCACTGATAAATATAGAATCTGTACGTCACGATACACAGTAATCAAATAATACGATAAAGTAGCAAAAATTGTAGGATATTGACAATATTATTACTATAATATTATTACATTATTATTATAAAATATTCAAATATCTGATTATAGTGTACCTAACATGAACAGTTTGGGTGTAATGACTGCAAGGACAAAACTGTAAACCAAAAACAGGATGTGTACTATATGTGATATACATACACGAAATATACTTTCATTGTCAACTTGTATTTCCTTTTATATCTCAAATTCCATTCACTTCCTGATTTTTTGTAACTCTCTCTGTTGTAAAAACATTAATGTATATAAAATATATTGTTAATCCAAGCAGCCCCAGTAGTTTGTGTATTCTTTCTTTCTCTACTACAAAAATGCTGTCGCTTAGACAAAAAAAAATAATTGTGTGTTTCCAATAAGATAGCCTCAGAAAATAGGGTATGTAGGTAAGGATTTTACTTCACTTTATCTTTTTCACTGCTTTTCTATTTGAAAACTATTGCTTTGACCCAAAAACAAAAAAAATGTCGGTCAGAATACCCTTTCTATGATAGTTTGATGTACAGACATCACTGGGGAAAGAAAACAGATGTACTTGAAGGCCAAGAATTTCTTATCTTTTTGTTTTAAATCTTTAAAAAAATACCTAGGGTTGGCGGTTTAAAACTAGCATCAGTCAGGTTATTGGAAACACATACTTTTTTTTCATTTTGCCTTAGAACTACAATGCTTCCCTTTGTCTGTAATGTCTTGCTGTGAGGTGATACAGAAAAAATCCAAATTTTTTCATAATTTTGTCCTAGAATACAAAATTTTGTCTTTTATTTATAAATAATAGTTTGCATATTGACTGCAATGGTGTAATTTGCACCTTTTGTTGCACTGAGTTTACAAATATTGATGAAGTCTCTACTAGCCACTTCACTGTTGTAACAAACAAGTTTTTAACACGTGGACTATAACAGTTGTTTGCATGGAAATTACAAATGCTACCTGTGAGGGCAGGCTTCAATTTTTTGATATTTTCATTTGTACCCCTTGCTGCACATTAATATATATACTTAAGTACACGCACTCTATTTATTGAAACATAACCATTACTTGCTATTGGCAGAATTTAAACTAGGTATTTAAGCAGATTACATAAACTACTTAGTGACATATCTTAATGTATTACCTTTATTATTACATCAACTGTGCTATAAACAACCCTACAAGGTGATTTTTAGTGCCACTGAAGGTATACATCAATATATAAAAATGAGATCGGTTTAAAGACTTTTTTTATATTAGTTAAAACCACCCAACTAAAAAGAAAGATCACAAAGTCAGTTTGTACCACTCTAAATGATCCACTATAAAATACTGCAATTACATGCTTCTTATATTCCAAACAAGTTTCCCCTAAATTGCATTGTGTAACTATGATTGGTCTCTCACAATGTGACGACATCCTAGAATAAACAAATGCTAGTATAGTGCCATAGTGGTCCAACCAGAAATCTACCTTTACCTATGAAATCAGTACTATACTGGTTCTGAGTTATCTTTCCCTGTTAAATCAGCAGTAAGCTGGTTCTGAGTAAAACGTCTTGTTAACGGACTAAGAATTAGATTTAAGACAGTTTTCAATAGCACAGATCTACACATGAGAAAATAAGGATTTTAATAACTGGTGAATGTAATCCTCACTGCAGATGGCAGAAGTTGGGATTCAATTCTGACATTGTCATGTTACAGTGTCCTATGAAAAGCTATGCAACAAACTTAAACCTCACACACCAGCAGTTTTAGAGTCCCAATGACAAAAGAATTAACAGGCCTAAATCATCAAATATTAGTGATCAGTTGACTATCTACTTATTTTACATCTCTTTGACTACACGTTTGGATGACAAACATCTCAAAACTGGAACTTTTCATAATTTCAAATGTCCCTCCTTACCTATGCAAACATACAACACCATACTGGATGTGTTGGCGAGTGCATATAAGGAGGAACATTTCAAATTACGAAAATTTCCAATTTTGTGACTTTTTGGTCATTCGAGTAGGTACCCACTGTAGTCACAGAAATGTCAAATGAGAGTAAATTATCAATTTGATTTAAAATAACTGACTGCTTGGCCTGTTAATTCTATGATATTAGGCAGTGCTGGGGTAGGTTCTGGTACTGATGTACAGCTTTTTGCAGCATGGAACTTGATAAATGGGACAATGTGAAAATCCAAACTTACTCCTTCTACAAACAGGACTACCATGAGCTGATCCTATAGTCAAAGAACTTAGAAATGATAAAGAGTAGATTTATCACTTGGTTTATAGCTGACACAAACAAGTTTTATAAAATACACTATATCAATTAGGATTTAAAATAACCAACTGTCATTTCAACATGTACTAAATCTAAAAAAAAAAAAACTGCTCAGCTGTGCTATACACATTTGAAGTAACATTGTCCTTTCTGAGTTTACAGGATGACTAGATTTGAATAATTAAATCATTGATGTAATAGATTACATTTCATCAATCAATTTCTGTATATGTGACTTACAAAAACGATACGATACCTACAATTCTATGTTCAGATATTCTAGTTGAGATCGTTGCAGTTCGTATATTGTGTTTACAAATTATTGCTGTGCTCATTTGAATAATTGAATCATGTGATGTAATAGATTCCATTTCACCAATCAATTTCTGTATATGACTTACAAAAACGATACTCACCTACAATTCTATGTTCAGATATTCTAGTTGAGATCGTTGCAGTTCCTATATTGTGTTTACGAATCATTGCTGTGCTCGTTTGAACCCTGTCTGTTTCTTGTTTGTGTACTCCACCATCTTCAGAATATCTGCAGAAAGTAGAAAGATGTTAAAATCGATCATGTGCACCACTAGGTAAAGGCTTGGCATCAATTCTGCCTGATCGATATTCAGTGAGTGTCTTGTCACAAATGGAACATTTAATCTATTCAGCTGACTTTCTGATTAACACACCACGAAAAGCTTTCAGGCAGTTCGTGTGTACTTGGTAAAACTGCCAAGAGCCTTACCACTTTCTTATAATCATCTGCAAATGTAGCAATCTGATGACTTGTTCTGCTTTCCAGGAATTTACCTGGTGTGTTGATTAAAACATGAGGAAATTTGTGAAACAATCTCTTGATGTACTTTGTACAGCCCAGCTGCCACAGGAGGCTTTATACTTTCTAACAACAGAGAAGTTAAAAGGTCTGGTTTTATCTTGGGCTTTAATCATTTCCTTAGGCTTAGGGGACCAGAAAAGTAATTTTCACTATAACCCTGTATCATGTGACCTCTCTAAAATTGTGTTTTCAGAATGGCCAAATCTGATGCATTATGGGAAATAAACTACTTAATGTATATCAATGGATAAAATCTCTCCCTCTCTTTTGGTAGGAATACACATTTTTTATGAATACACATGACTTGCAGGAGACTAAAAATCTCTGTATGCATGTAAGTTTGCTGCACATAAAACCAGAGTGTCTGGTGAAGCATAACTAACGCACAGCTTCTTGTGGCACACCAACAAGTCAGTGTTCCCTTCCCTCAGTGTTTTCATCAATTTGACCAACAACAACAAATCTCTATTTGGTTTTGTCTGCACATTGGATTTTAATTGATACTTTTCATTATTGTGTTTTCCTTGCAATAATAATTCAGATTTCATGTTATTCAACCAAACATGACATAGCCAGAGACTTGGCTATCTGACTTGACATACTTACTGGCTTGACAGTATAGCCCTGAGACTTGGCTATCTGACTTGACATACTGGTTTGACAGTATAGCCCAGAGACTTGGCTATCTGACTTGACATACTGGCTTGACAGTATAGCCCAGACACTTGGCTATCTGACTCTACACACTGACTTGACAGTATAGCCCAGAGACTTGGCTATCTGACTTGACATACTGGCTTGACAATATAGCCCAAAGACTTGGTTATCTGACCTGACGTACTGGCTTGACAGTATAGCCCACAGACTTGGCTATCTGACTTGACATACTGGCTTGACAGTATAGCCCACAGACTTGGCTATCTGACTTGACATACTGGCTTGACAATATAGCCCAGAGACTTGGCCATCGGACTTGACATACTGGTTTGACAATATAGCCCAGAGACTTGGCCATCGGACTTGACATACTGGTTTGACAATATAGCCCAGAGACTTGGCCATCGGACTTGACATACTGGTTTGACAATATAGCCCAGAGACTTGGCCATCGGACTTGACATACTGACTTGACAGTATAGCCCAGAGACTTGGCTATCTGACTTGACATACTGGTTTGACAGTATAGCCCAGAGACTTGGCTATCTGACTTGATATACTGGATTGACAATATAGCCCACAGACTTGGCTATCGGACTTGACATACTGGTTTGACAATATAGCCCAGAGACTTGGCTATCTGACTTGATATACTGGTTTGACAATATAGCCCAGAGACTTGGCCATCGGACTTGACATACTGGCTTGATAGTATAGCCCAGAGACTTGGCTATCTGACTTGACATACTGGTTTGATAGTATAGCCCAGAGACTTGCCTATCTGACTTGACATACTGGCTTGATAGTATAGCCCAGAGACTTGGCTATCTGACTTGACATACTGGCTTGATAGTATAGCCCAGAGACTTGGCTATCTGACTTGACATACTGGTTTGATAGTATAGCCCAGAGACTTGGCCATCGGACTTGACATACTGGCTTGACAGTATAGCCCACAGACTTGGCTATCGGACTTGACATACTGGTTTGATAGTATAGCCCAGAGACTGGCGTGACAGAAAAAAAATGTTCTGTTGAATGATATTTTCAAGTTTCTGAGCTAAACAAGATAATTCACAGGTCAACTTTTAAAGCTAGCTTGTCAGCGAGAAAAGTTGAATTGAATTAGGAGACCAGCAAAATAATGATAATGCAATTTAATCATGCCAGAAGGGAATAAAATGACCGGGTATTATTACATAATAAACAGACAGACTATATTGATCACTGACTAAACAATAAATCATACATATTAAACATAATAGACTTAATAAAAATTCCATATTTTATCTCAACGTTATTAAACTCACATATACAATAATTAAATTATAACCCTAACTACGTCAAATATGTTATTCTTATCATTTTGTGATTTCATTTTTTTTGGTTTATGGCTAGTTCAACAGAAATATACAATTCAAGGTTTAATATGATGACTTGAAACAAGGAAAAGGCTTAAAAAAACTAACACGCCTGCAAATCTGTTTCATGTGTAGGACTGGATTAAATTACACTTTATCAGAATTCCCATGTGTCTAGTAAAGTAGGCAGAGGCCAGTATTTTACAGTTTTCCTTCATTATTCAGTCTCACATGACCAACCACTGATGTTCTACTACCTAATTGTACATGATTATTACTCTAAGAAAATTAACGGAAAACAAATTAATGTTCAGGAATGCGATAATACAATTTTCTCAATCACATAAATTGGTTAAGGTCTTCCATCAATACTAAAATTGCAACGTGGCTTTTTTTTTTTTTAGTGAATGTCAGCATGACCTTGTGTGTGTGTTTAGAAATAATGAAGCAAATTTGACAAGACAGTTAGCCCAGAGACTAGGCTATCTGACTTGAAAATATTGTTTTGTGTGTTCATACTATCAAGCCAGTATGTTGAGATAGATAGCTGTCAAAGTCTCCTGGCTAATATACCACTGACAAACAGTAATATCTTGTGATGTGTACACAAATTTGGGACTCTCCTATACCTTACTATTCTATGTCATACACCACTGCTTAGAAGCAAAGAAAAATAGTACTATTCAATCATAGACCAGCTATGATTAAATCAATCTCCAACAATTAAATTGTCAATATGGATGGTGGTTACGGGTAATATATAACTGTGGTTGCCATGACAACAAATCATCCATCTTTATTATTATCAATATCAGAGATATATCTCTGAGGATATCAAGTGACCTTCATATACATGGCAAGTCAATATATGCAAATTACATAATATGCAAATTCACAATATGCAAATTGTGCATATGTAATTTATATTTTATGTACACAAAGGCTAACCCATTCCAAATGTAAACAAAATAGAAGTAACATAACAAATTGTTGCAAGTAAGGTCATTTACAGTCTGGTAAATATATACATGCATAAAATTAACATTTTTTTTAAATTTATTACTAAACATCAAGACTTCAGAGTTAAAAATTTCTTACAATTACTCATATTTTTTTGTTTTTACTATATAACAGTATCTCTGAACAGTTGTCCCTCTCTGTAGTATTAATCACCCAGACACATGGCTATTTAGCTTCACAATGTCAGAATGGCAAGAAAATTGTGTCAGATAGCTTTTTTTAAAAATAGCGCGATACACGGTAACAGCAATGTCTGTTGTAATTCTTGGTACCTGCAATAGCATTTTACCTCATGCTAGATGGTCAAAATAGAACAAGATGGTTGACTTATTCTCACGTGCACCTATATTGATATGTGTGAAGCAGAAGTTATGATGTCGGCCAAGAAATCGACTGTTCATTATTTTTATGATGCACCAAGGCAGTAATATTCTATTTTAGATACCAAGAATTGAATGTCTTTCCTATTTTTCAGAATAATTTCAATTTTTTAAATTCAAAGCTAGGTTTGTGCACGGATTAATTTCTATCTTAGTTTACATTTCACTGCAACATTCCTATTCGAAAAAAAAAAGTAAAAATAATTCAACTTACATTTCATACCAAGCAATTACATGCAACATACAGCAATTCTGCCATCTCATCGAAAAATATTCCGAAAATGACAATTGCTATGAATCGTTGTAGTACATGTATACGTATTCCCCCACGAGGTCTGGACCCCCTAGGTGGGTCAAGTAGGAGCTATGGACCCCCTAGGTGGTTCAAGTGGGGCCAAGAGGTGAAGAAGTTAAAACAACTTTATCATTGAATGTTTGCTTTACTATAACAAACATCGTTATTTATTTGATACTTTCTGTCAGCAGCTCTCAATTATTAAAACCTAATCTTGGCTCAATTACACGATAGTGCTGATACAATACCGATTTATTCCATGCTTGTATTAACAGCCAAATCAAATCCATCATCAGTACATATTAACATTACTCAGACATTTGAGTGCATTAGTAGAGACGTTACAAAGCTAACACAGTAAAACAAAATCACTCACAGCTACAGCATACTACACATTTTTTTCAGAGTCACTTTTTCAGCTCTAATCAAAATTCCAGCGTAGACATTTCAGTCTCTCAAAATTCATCTAAGTTGAGAAGCTGTTTTATTTTTAAAACCAAACAAGTTTTACAATCAATGCCCTTAATTTATTATGTTTTTTTGTTTTTTTAAAGACTGCAAAATCTCTGAAATACTGATACATGTACCTCACAGCAGTTGCTGTACTAGCTCCAAATAGAACATTTTTTGAAACTGCATTGTTAGATGTAATGACTTTCTTGTGATATTTTATATAACAAACCTCCAAATGAATTCATTACACCAAGTGTCACTGTAACGAACACTTCATTACGCCAAATCTTACGGCTCCCAATGAGTTTACTTTAAAGAGGTCAGACCAAGTGTCACCGGAACGAACACTTCATTACAGCAAATCTTTACGGCTCCCAATGAGTTTGCTTTACAGAGGTTGTTCCATAGTCACAATAACGAACACTTCATTAGGACAAGTCTCCCAATGAGTTCATTACAAAGAGGTCACACTATTTGTCACATAGCAAACACTTCATAATAACAAATGTCTATGGTTTCTCCTAATGAGTTTGTAATACAGAGGTTACAGAGTACCAGGACAAAATTTCAATACTTACTCTTGAAAGGTTTCCATCAAAGTATCTAATCCTCTCTCCCTTGCAAGATCCATAGGTAAATCACTGTTTTTATTGGGCAAACACAGAGCTACATCACCTCCAGGTTTGTTAAGTAACAAGCTGGCGAAATGTGTGAGTCCTTCTCTTGTTGCGAAGTGTAGTAATGTTTCTCTTGGTGGTGGATCTGAAGATAAAGATGAAGAATACTGAATACAATGAAGTGTTTTCCTCCTAGAAATACAGTAACTGAGATAAAAAAAAAGAGTTTCTCAGAGTCCAGGTTGACTGAGACAGTCGAGAGGTCCTTACAGCATCTATATATAGGCTAGGATAATAGACAGTGTCTTGAGAATAAAAAATTGACAGAGTAATCCTCACAGCAGAATATATCTGTTCACTAGGCAGAGAGGTCCATTCACCATCTACACACGCACTGTAGAGTTTCTCATACCACTGTTGTAGTAAAAGATACTCTGAAATCCTCACTAGGAATGCTTTTCTGGATATGCCGGATTACAAATAATACACTGGACTATAGAATATCTACACACAGATTAACAGATTAGTCAAACTACAGATACTCCAAAATTAAGCCATGTTAATCCATTTTTACAAAAATGTTGGGACTAAGAAAATGTCTTATTGAGTAATGAAGGAGAAAACAGTCCATGCATTTCCAATATTCCACGTTTTGTAAGACATCTAATCTGCAATGAGGTAAATTGATTCGGTGCTTCATCCAATTGACGTGAGTATAACCGATAATTTGAGTGAATAAATTATTCAAATACTGACAAACCAGGCTAACACAATGGCAAGCTTCCATTGCATGTACTGTTTCGTGACTTTGTCATTCCAGAATAAATAAGATGTCCGGATTCTCACATCGTGTTTTTTTAATCTATTCTATCTATTCTAGTAACCATAGCAACAATAGTGTCTGTAGCAGGGAGAGGCAGTTTTCACATTCGATTCAACATTCTGTTGAATTTTATGTGTTTTCTGTAAAATGACAATGACAGTTAAATCATGAAACACTTTCATCCTCTTTCTGACCACCACAAACGAAAACAATCTGGAGAAATTGACAACCAGTCCATCAAAAGTGATCGAAACTGTGTTTTAATAATACACATAAAATTGTCCAAAATACACACGAGAATTGTTTTATTTTCTCATACATTGATGTATCTACTATTTGAAAATGGAGAAGTCGACAAGAGAAATAATATCACAAGATAATGGTGAACACTAACACCTTTCACAAAACATTAAGCTGTTACGTGAATCCTAGTATTGAATGTGAATGAGACTGAGGTGTGATTATGCCATAGAATAAACATAAAGTACAATCAAATTTTGTGCCCAGCAGGTAATTTGTCAAAAAGAAATGTCATTTCCTCTCTTTTTCGTGTTCTTCTAAGAATAACTCAAGATTACTTTTTAACAAAAAACGAGAATTCTCAGAATGCTAACATCATATTTCTTCACTATATCATAGATAATAACAGAGTACAAATTCTTAGTATTTGCGGTTAACATTTTACCCCATGCTAGAGGGTCAAAAATAGAGCAAGAAGGTTGACTTATTCTTATGCACACCTATAGTAATGCATGTGAAGCGCATGGAACGAATAGTCGTTATTTTCATGACAAACCTAGGTGGTAGAATACTGAGAATTGTCTGTTTTGAAAATTCCCATTTCTCATTTTGTTACTCAAACAATGTTTAGATCTTATACTCGATGTGAATACAGTGCGGTCACTTTAGCATTTGGTCAGTCATGAGATTTCACTGAAAGGGATAACTTGAAAAAAGAATATTTCAGAGATGCGATTTCTGATATGTTGAGAAGTCAAAGTAACCCTTTTAAATGATTCAAGTCTTCACACAATCACAGTGTGATCAGAGGAGCCAGGAAGACTACAGTACAAGGCATAATTCTTTCGTTCATGATCAACTTTTTGCCAAATCTCTGATATACAACCATTTTTGACACCTAGATTGTAATCGTAATCTGAGGTGAACCTTTAAGCTATGCAAATGAAAGCCTCCTAGGTTTCCATCATACATGTATATCTAACCACATCCAGTGTTTTTTGTCACTATGTCTGAGAACTCTGGTAAAATGGCCTTGGAGCTATGATAGATTTTACCTACTTGCAACCCTTGTTATGTGTTAAAACATATTTTAATGTTGCTTCAATTTTATTAATATATGGAAGATTCCATTATTTCCTCTTCCTGGTTTTGTGCTAAGTTTTGTATATTTATTTTTGCAGCATATTAAAAAGTGCTCACAATATTCTACTTACTGTTACAACATACATTGTATTTAACCATCACTAGCTATTGGCGGAATTCAAATATGGTATTCACGCATAATTTTCTATAAGGATGTTAAAATGTCAAGAAAATCCCTCATTATGCAACTACTCGCCATCTTGAATATCCTGAATGTTGCATCATGGGAAATATGATAAATATGAATCAATCAGAATTGTAAACAATACTGTTACACTGTTTGTAAACATAAACAATTTAGTCATGTTTATTCTGACCATTGTAGGAGGTTTATTTTATCAGTAGTTCAAGATTAGGTATTATCATATAAACTACAGATAATCCCATAGTCCTTTGCGTCTGAGCATGCTCAGTCTAGATTACAAGTTCCCTAATAGAAGATGATTTTACTCAAGTAAGAAAAATTAAAGTGGCCATATGGATGAGTATTGGGTATTGATTTTTGATTTTCAATATATAAAATTTTTTTTATCCTATTTGCAAAATAAATGTGAAACAACATTCAACAAGTCTATGTTTGTAACTCAATAAATTGCAAAAGATTACTAAATGTGTAAAATGTTTATTATCGTACATACAATAACTTTTTACACATTTTTTTAGCTTTTTGCAATGTATTGAGTTACAAACATAGACTTGTTGAATATTGTTTCACATTTATTTTTCAAGTAGGAAGCCATGATAAAAATGTTTTATAAATCAAAAATCCAAATAAATACCTAATCCTCACCCGTATGGCCACTTTAAAACCTCACATTAAACTACTTTAATCTTTTCCTATTCTACTACAACTACATTTTTTTAATTTAAACAATCATACAACAACCTGAAACGTTTCCACCCTCAACTTCCGAACAAAACAGAGCTGACAATATAAAGATGAATCAGAAAGAAAAGAACTTACCCTGTTCTAATCTTGAAACATCGCCAACAATATTCCAGTTTTGGGGTAGACTGAGATTTTCAAAGGCACTAGTAAGTTGAAGATCCAATGTTGACTTATCCTCATTCCGGTAATCAAATCCAGATTCATGTATTATCGTTTCTATATCATCTAAAGAATTCACTTCATATACACTCCCAATTAACCACCTAGCAAAATGGTGCACTGGGTCGTCCATAAATGTAAATTCTCCACGTGCTACAACTTGGTGTTGACTCTCTTCAAAGATACAAACCGATAACTGTACAACTTCACATCGGTCATGTCCTGCAAACAAGAAAGACATAACATTTTTGAAAATACAGCAGTACTGACATTTAAACACACTATGATAAAAGCTACAGAAATCAACCAAAATGAAAGATGCTGGTAGTAGGGTAGTCTATCAGGTACACTGTGACGGGGCGCCCTCACACATCGGAGAGAGGAGGTCGGGAAGGGTGGAGCCACACGAAGTATCTTAATACAGTCTTAGTTTTAGGGATGTTAGAAGAGTTTCTGTGAAACCCATTCCTTAATGAACCACCACAATGACATGACAGTCCACTGTTCCAGATTTTACAATAACTGTAAATTTTAGCTGAAAAGATATAAATCTATCAATCAGACAAAGAAATTGGAATAATTGATCTGAGAGCTACAAATGAAAATTTCTACTCACAGAATCAAAAAATTATTTCCAACGAATTTTCAGACTCTGAATATAAATTTTCCTCAAGTGACTAGGAATCCAGAGTGCTGAGGATACAACATGCATAAATTCTCAAAGATTTTTACACGAACTGTCCTCAAAGACAAATGATTATATGTATATAGTAGCCTTCCATTTTGACTGTGCACTACTGTCACGTACAAGACATAAAGTGACTGAACAAACTACCAGTAGAATAAAAAGTCTCAGGGTCTTCTACAAATGCAGGATCACATCATGTAACACACATTTTTATATTTGGAATCTGCAAACTGTTGTTACCAAGGTAATATGAGTTATGACAACAGTTGTAATATTACCGTGGAAACTAATAACACAGATCCACCAAGTCATACCATCTAGACTATCTCTGGGCACATTTTTAGCACTTGACAGACATTGTATCCTCTTTCCAGAACTAATTTTAGCACAGATATTTTATGATCCTCTCTCTAGAACTAAATTTAGTATGAATTTATGTCTCTGTACTATATTTATCACATGTTACATGCATGTGTTATAATGCTTCTATGGTTACTGGTGAGCACGTAGACGTAAAATTATTGATGACAACATAGTCTGATAGTCTGATAGACCAATGGAAATCAATAGAAAAGTGTAGCTGAAACAGTTCATTTGAATAAATCTGACCACCAAGCTTAGGTTTCAAATTCGAGCCCTGAACTGTGGTATAGACATGTTGCCTGTTCCAAGATGCATTGCGCATCTCTCCATACAATGCCATGTATTGTGTACTCGCTGGGGGGTTTGCATGCACTACTCAGGGGGATGGTTGTCACCTGACAGTACCCTGGGTTCACCAGCAAAATCCCCCTCTATCATTGATGGCGTTTAGTCTTTTTTCTAAAAAAAATCACTAGTAATCAAAGAGGTTAACGTGTCTTTCCATCATTTCCTGATGAAAATGTTATTTCAAATGTAATAAAGACAAAACAAGACTAAATGTAACAACATAATCGATGTTGTCTCACATAATACATCTTGGAACTGGAAAATCGACTATTGTTTACTAGTCTCAGAGTGACCTTGAAGAAAAATCCTAGAAATAACACTCTAAAAACATATGTCAACTAATATTTTTCAGGCCTAAGAATTTCAAGCCATCATGTTCTACACTAGCTGGGTTATAGAATAATACCAGATGAAATGCAAATCTGCATTACTATCTCTTGTTTGTCCATCTCTTTCAAACCATACACGTACATATTCTATACTTTCTGTCTTCACTGCCAAATACTGAACTCTACGATAAGGTACAGGAAATGCGACTTAAAAGATTATCGAAGAACTCTTTTTTTCAAAGCACTCTCTCACTGAAAGTATATGCCCATTACTTCAATTAATAGAAGGACTTTACGATGAAGATGAAAATTTTCCATTATCAGGAAAGTTGTATAAACTGAAGTAATCTAAAAATACACACATCTTATTTCTCATTCCTACAAACACACCAATCTTATTTTCAGCTGCTTACATGTGTTTTATAAATACTTTAAATATTCTCTCTTTTCAGTCCTTTTTTTAAGATATTATCTAAACACATGTATACACACTCTACTTTATAGGTACACGTAGATCAGAAGATGGTGGCTTGAATGACTTCAAAGGGAGTATAAATATTCAGGAATACTATTGGGATTATCCACATTCTGCAGTAAATCAATCACAACACTTTGATCCATTCAGTGATTTACCAAATGCCATATTATGAACTAAATTATCAATAAGAATATTTCTATTAACATTACAAACTCGGAATAATAATTCGGAAAGATGCCAGCCATGTATTGTCTAGCAGTACGGCCACTACATAATTTAACGAGTTTGTACATGTAGGTTTAATATAGGATGTAGAATTTATTTCAATAATCTTCTTTACTTTAATACTTAAGTTGAGTTGAAGTATGACATGTTAGAATGCTGTGGCATGGAGTGACTCCTCCCCCCCCCCCTCCTCCTCCTCCTCCTATTCTCCTTCCCCTCCCCCTCAAAGGATATGGCCTCCAGAATATACAAGTATATTGTATATGTCATTTGTTTTTGTCACAAGTGACTAGAAACAATTTTCCATGTTTAAAATATGGACAATAAATTTATTTCGGCAGTACAAACATGCTTGTCACGTATGGATATATGCTGCTGTGGTACTTTATGGGTTAATATCATAATTGTATATATGGCTATAGAGTTGTCGGATTGTTGGTGGCCAAGTGGTTAGCTAATTCACCACTTTCCATGGTGACCTGGATTCAAACCAATCATAACAGGGTTGTTTAGATTGAATGTACTAATAAAAACAGGGTAATGTGGTTTGCAATGACAACCATAATATATAACAATTTTTTTTTTTAAATTACTTGGACAATAAAGATTGTTAATGTTATCATTATCAAAATAAAATTGTTAAAATGAAGTATATGTACCATGTATACACAATTTAGTGCTGGGTACTCTTACAGGGCTTTGACGATAGTCATACTGAAATTTATCTCACAGATATAAAATGTACAATTTCACCCTGTGGCTATAACTCTCAAGGATAAGTCTTTTGTTACTAATGAAGAGAAATTGTTTAAACACTCTTCCCAACAAATCCCATCCTAAAGTGAACTGGACAAGATACTTTGTATTAAAATGGGCAAGTAGGTATTGAAGTTAATATACCTTTCCGTTAAATTATGCCCTCTAGTGGCGAAATAGGTAAAACTTCTTAAGAAGTCAAAGGCAAGTTAAAAGTCATAGACTTTGGCCTGTTTTAGAAAAAACATGAGCATATATCAGTTTAATAAACACCACCAAAAGACTAACAAAAACCATTGGCATCATAAGTCCTATAGCATGATAAGCACAGGATACCCACACTGCCTTGTCTCTGCAAATCTACCACTAGAGGGCGGGCAGTCAGGGTCACCATCTTCAGTTTTAAGCTATCCTTTAGCTTTCCTGTTTTCTGTCTCTTCAGTATCTACATCTAACCTCAAATGATGAATTACACCCAGACCCCACCTCTAAGATTTGAATATTTATTGTTTAATATCTTAAAGCAACAACTGCAACACTTAACTGACTGACGACTCTCTTCTACATCTGTTGTGTCAGTCAGTCATATTCAGGAGTCTGTCTACTGTCATGGCTTAGATTTCAAATAGTTGACATCATTCCCACACAAGGCAAAGAAGTGTTAAAAGATACAGAATGGCAAATGCCAAATCCATGCCATGAAATACCAGTAAACAGTCTATAAGTCATATCAGTACAGCTGTTCCTACCTGTTGTGTAATCACTCTTAACTAACTGACTGACCATGATTCTACCTATTCCATATCATGCTTGATGTACCATATACACTTGAATGAATCCTGGGTTTATGGTTTCCTGACTGAATTCCTCTTACCAAGTGATAACTGAGCTGTTTTCTATTTGACTTCATTTCATCATAATGTAACAAGACTATTCTACTTTCATTCACATAAAATCAATCATTGTAGCATGTGTACTCACTAGATTCATGACTCTGTTACCTTCATGATAGTGCACGAGTGTAAGTCACACATCCACTAGTCTAGTTATTTTATGTGTAGTCGTTTTCATTCTGTCTGTCTGTCTGTCTCTCTCTGTCTCTGTCTCTGTCTCTCTGTCTCTGTGTCTCTCTCTCTCTCTCTCTCTCTCTCTCTCTCTCTCTCTCTCTCTCTCTCTCTCTCTCTCTCTCTCTCTCTCTCTCTCTCTCTCTCTCTCTCTCTCTCTCTCTCTCTCTCTCTCTCTCTCTCTCTCTCTCTCTCTCTCTCTCTCTCTCAAGAAACCTCCAGTTTGAAAGAAAGTGACGTGAGGACACGATAACGTCATCACATTTGTATAAACACTCCAATAGCATAAACTAACGCTGTCGGTGGTAAGAACGGAATTCGGTGCTATAGAAATCCATTAGACTATACGGTGGAGATGATCATAGCACATATAGGAATAACCTACACATTCAGCAACAAAGACAGACTACAACCACCATGGCAAGATGTGGTAAAATCAGTTTCATCTTTTTCATATCCCAGATAACCAAATGTCTAATGTATACCACCGCCTCTCTGTTGATTGATTTTTATAAAACTGTAATCAGACTCAAAAATGCTATTTTCACTTCTCTTTATTCTTGACTTACCAACAGTTTCAGTATTCCATAGGTTTTATGATGAAAGTCATAAAAAGAAGAAAATGTAACTTACCTGGTATGACAGCCTGCAGTGTATAGGCATTCAATCTATTAACCGATGTCACATGTCGGGTTTGTGAACCTTCAAATATCAAGTAGAGATCTTTGTCAACCGGCAGTGAGTTTTCATCAGCAAATGCTACCACAATTGTTTTGCCACCCTGAAAAGAATAAACAGATATTTTTTTACAAATATTACCAATTAAATTATAACAAAGTCAAATCTCAAACTTGTAAGATTTAGTCACATAGGATGTAGTATGCAGTGTTCTCCATTAGAATGTTTTCACAGAACTCCGAGACCAGGAACATCTTCAGTTGTTGTCAGTTAGAGACCAGCTAGGGAGACGATGACAGAACTCAATGATGCGCATGTGCAAGTGTGGCATACTCCGGCTATTTGCATGAATGCGTGGAGTGTTCTCTGGGGTCGTACTTTCACAAGCATATAGCATGTGCAGCAGAAAACATGGCAAGCATGAGTGAAAAGACATGTACCTTGTGGCTGTTTTCATACCATTCTTGCACAAAATGAAGTGGTTTGGAGTATGATTTTCATTTTATCAACAATGTTCAGAAATTACAAGACTGACAGATTGGCATTCTTGTTATTTCTTGTTCTGGGAGAACACTGGTCTGTCTACAAACACATGGCAAGTTTTTTGGCGGCATTACAAATGTCAGATTTTATGGGAACGCAAAGAGTGATGGCTACAGCAGTGTCCATAATTTACAATACAAACTTCACTCAGGTATCTAATACTACTACTCTCCTCATTACAGCAGTATATAACTCTTTTCCTACTAAATGACTGCCTGTACCTGAGAAAATTGATGCACTTCAGTACATTTCAGTTCTGAATACTCTGGTGTACCTTCACATCAGTACATTTCAGTTCTGATTACTCTAGTATACCTTATCATCTTATACTTTATGCAAAACTTCTAAATTATAATGAAACAAAATATTAGACAATTTGTTCAACACAAATTGTTGTTTTGGATAGTAGTAGTAGTAGTAGTTGACAATAAAATGTTTAGAAAACAATTCTATTTGCATATTGCACAAAAGTACTATCACCACTTGTTCGATTTCTCACACTACTACAATACATGTACTTTCAACAAAGGATATCTGTCAAATTATTTCATTGTCAACCATAGTACACATAAGATTTACAACGCTAATATTAATAATAATAGGAGACTAAGTAGTATTTATATAACACTTATTTTTGACTTCCTGAATTCCCTGGGAAGCATACCATCCATTGCCGCTGTATGCAGGGAAGAAACAAATTGATGATGGACATTTCTCATTATCCAGGGAAGAAAAACAAATAACAATGGACATTTTAATTATCCTGGGAAGGGACAAATTGACAATTGATATTTCAAATATCCAGGGAAGAAAAAAATTGACAATAGACATTCCAGATTATCCAGGGAAGCGACAAATTAACAATGAACATTTCAGATTATCCAGGGAAGGGACAAATTGGCAATGGACGTTTCTCACTATCCAGGGAAGAGGCAGATTGACAATACACATTTCAATTATCCAGGGAAGGGTAAAATTGGCAATGGACATTTCAACTAACCAGGGAAGGGTCAAATTGACAACAGGTATTTCTAGACTCACCAATAGAGAGAGACTGTGTTTGTTTATAACTTTACAAGCGTGAAAACTAGTGACAGTTAGAGCAATCATTGTAAAAACATGACAAATCTACCCTGTAGATGATGACAATTCATTGTTCAGATAAATTGTAAGTTATTTGTCCATACTTAATGGCCCATAGGCTACTTTACCTGTACATGCTATACTAATGAACACAACAGATAATGAGATCTAAATCAACATGTGGCAGGTTACAGAAGTACAGAACGATTACGTGACAGAGTATAGACTGTAAGATACATTGTGTTGTTTAGCCCCCATCAGGCTTCTTAACCATATCAGATGAGTGCTGGTTGATAGTGTAGCATGTATGTCTGTATCTTACAGACTAATGACGATGGGACTTGTTACAATATATATTCATACAGACCCCAGCTTATTAGTACTGTTATGGATATTAGCCAAAGAAGGAGAGTAGACTACTAGTATACTACATTCATATACTCAGTCCGAAGTCGACGTTGGACTGTGACTTCTAAACTCATAATACTGATAAGCCGGTTTTTGGGTGACTTTATATCACAACTTTGACGGACTGACAATTGCAATTACTGAGAATTGGATCGTCAGCTGGAACCAAAATCAGCCCAATGTATTCATACACATAAATGTCAGCCAGCTTCAAACCTATAGTCCCAAATCTATTGCACATAGTCTATACACATGGTCATCTTCTACGATTTCGCTCTACCATAGTCAAATAGCATTCTTTAGCATGGCATTCCATTCTTGCCACCGACAGCAGAAGTTTAATGCTACTGGCGCATTGATATGAATGTAATGATGTTATCACATTCTCACATGATTTACTTGAAGGTTGAATTTGTAGTAAACTGAACGAAGTAAGTAATTACAACCACCTGTCAGTATGTGTGGTGGACTACTACTAACATAAGCTGTTCTCCCTTTCCTCCCAGCAGGAGATTTACCTAGATTTCAGTAGAATTTGCCCATTTGACTATACATGGAGAGAGAGAGAGAGATCATAGAAAACGACCACCTGTATAGTTACTAGACTACTTGCACAAGGACTAATTTAGTTTGACTTTTACTTTGCACCAACTTAAACTATTCATACAATACTATACTACTTGTATATGGGTGAAGACCAGCGTTGACTCTAGACCAACTTACATGTACACTGTTCATGCTCCACTACTAGACTATGCTACATAAATACTTGTATTCGGGTTTAAGACCAGAGTTGAATCTGAAGTAGCTTGAAGTACACAGAATGGACTCTATTAGTATTAGACTGCCTCTTGCATCAAGACACTTGTATAATATCCTATAAAATTTTACTACAGGTGCTAATGGATTTTACCTTCTTTTACACAAAACGTCCACATTTCAGGACTATGACGAGGAGCAGTAATAACAGATAAATAGTTGGAAATGGACCTATTTGGAATAATTCAACAAAAGAAGAAGGACATGCCAAGACTTAAATGTACAATGAGGATGTTTATGGCCACAAAGTGTAAAGGCAATAGAGTTTGAATTCAAAGAGGGTAATATTTACTGAAATGTTTTTATCATTGTCTGCAGCAAGGACATGGTCTTTTGCCATGTTTGTGTTTTGTACTTGCTACTGCTTAGTAAGAAGACGAAACAGTCTCACATTTTCACCCATACTTGCAGTATTATTCAAGTTTTAGAATATCATAAAAGAGTGGAGAACATCTGATAAATATGACTCAACATGTGCAACGTGTTTATATATGACAAGAAGAGACGGGGGGGAGGGGGAACAGTTGCAAAATTCTTCATTTTCAATTGTAATTTCTTCATTTTAGTGTTTGTTTTTCACGACAATAAAAACTCTGCAATACATTCTCATTAGCTGCACTTCCTACATAGCGTTTCTCACAATCACATCAATAAAAATCACAATCATCAATAAAATCCAAGAGAAATGGGTACCAGGCAAAATGTAATCCGTTGAAAATAAATTATTCCACATTTACATTTTTGGATCTGAAAGGCTTCTATTATGTCCTAAATGCAGACTAAAATGCAGACACTATGGAGTCTTGTTGATGATCAAAATCAATTACAGATTCCTCGTTTACGTAAACATCACCATCATCCTAGTTTGTTTTGAAGTTCATCGTCAAATTGAAAAGAATTATTTTATTTTATGAGCATTCCACACTGTCAGTATGACAATTGCGATGGAATCTCTGTTCTGTTATTACGTGTTGGATGTGATGGAGAAGTCTTTACAAGTACTACCCGACAAAAAGGAACATCGTTTATCAAAAGCGTGAATTGTTATCTGACAGGTGCGATTATTCACATTGTCCATATACGATCTAACCATGCTCCGTGTCATCATGTGAATGATGGCATGATAATTTACATTTCAATTGTGTTCTTTTAAAGTATTACGAGTGATGCAGGATCATTTAAGATACTAAATGCCCAAAATAAACATCATTTGTCAAAAGCATAAATGGCCGTTCACAGGCGTGATAATTTGCATACACGTTCCATCCAATGTGATTTGATTTGCATGCATGTACACGTTATTACAATGTGGTGTGATACACATACATCCACGACAGAACTTCAGGATAGAAACATGCTTTGCACGCACATCTATATTTTGTATTACAGACATATATTTTTAAAACTTGTATGGCACATATGCAAGTACCTTAACAATAACAATCATGACAAGAAATTCACATGTATTTCATACGATTCAACAATCCAAATAAAGTTTATCCGAATTATATCTTAAGAATCTAATTTGCTTGAGCATGTTCCTCTCAACGTTTGCCCACATGTGATACCACAAGTAGGTTGCAAGACTCTTGTTTATTCAGCAACATGTCAATACATTAATGATTTCTTTTCTACAATGAAGTGTCCATGACAAGATGATCATTCAAATAATGACCACGTTTCTATACACGTGACTCAATCTAGTCACATGTTTGATCACTATTAAAAACTCACGATGCCAACATCTTTTGATTCCGAGACAGATCTCACATACATGTAACAAATCTACCTTAGTCTGATAAATCAAATATTCATTCATTGTCTATTGATTATGGAGATCTTTAGTCTAGGTGTCAACATGTTATCAAATCATCTCCAAGAAAGATCTAAAAATTCGATGAAGGATAGCACTAGACTAGAAGATCTTAAAAGACATCTCAAATTACTTCTTAGCAATGCAACAAGTGGTTGTTGAAAATACAATTTCTGTTGACCTGCTTAAAATTCTAAAAATTTGTTCTTTAAAGTTGCATTTTGCCTACAAATTCAGAATTAAAACAACTTTTGACATCTCCTGGCTGGCTGTATACATCATTTTTTCACTGATATTGGCGTTGAAGTTTTGTATTTGCTAAACAAGGCTTCAATGTTTATGAACGTTTGATTGAATTCTGATGAACACAAACTAACAAATTGAGTTACTTTTCTGAATGAATGGTGTTTGATTCAAGAGTAAACTACTGAAATGAGAAACAATAAATGTTCATAGACTCTGGGTTCACACTTTAGTAACGAAATTTCTACTCACAGAGTCAAAATATTTCTTGGAAGCAAATCCCAAATTTTTGCCAACAGCATCGTCAGGGGTGTACTACTTTGAGTTCAAATTTGTGACATTTTAACGTCTTTTTTGGATTGTTTAATGGAAGTTGGCCATTTAGGGAGAATAAACTTTAGTGTTAAAACTAAAAATTGTACTTCCACCAGTCCAAAGGAATAGACACAAAACTAAACATTACTTGTTTAGTTGTGCTGGGTTGAATAAGTATTACTCGAATATTGACAGCGACAGACATAATTTATATGCCACAAGAGTCCAATCCTCCATAAATCTAGAGTGTTCAGTGGTATCTTAGATGGACTTGACTTTTGTCCAATCACTAAACCACACAGTAGATACAAATGTCAAACAGACCAACACGTAACACGCAACTGACATCCTTGCAAATCCAGAATGCATTTTTCGTCTGACAGCATAAAAACAAATCTTCAGGAAACATTTTGTTAACATTGCCATAAAGCGGAAAGAAGTTTACATGGATAGGAACTCATTGATTTAAAAGTTTTACATTTCTGTAGACACTTGGTGATAGTTCCTGTCCGACTGGACTCTCGTTCTTTCTTCTTTCTTTCTTCAACAACAGAAGCAACTCTCTGTCTGTTTACTGTTTCTTCACTCACAAACACTTGAGATGCAGACAATCTGTGCAAATATATCTTTGCTCTTTCTTTGTTTACCTCTAATATTACTACATGACACTATCAGTGACTCTGTACTCATTGACATTGGCAGGAACAAAACACTACGCAGCTCACAAAATGCTAGCACAGAGACTTGGCTATCTGACAGACCTGAGTCTCTGGGCAAACAAAATCTCTGATTAAAGTTCAAACTTTCTCTCTCTCTTTTTTTTCTAGTTGAATCTGAAACATAACCTGTTCAAGTCAGATAGCCTAGTCTCTGGGCTAACAAAATCTGTGATTCAAATTTAAACTTTTTCTTTTTTTTCTATAGTTGTATCAACATGATCTGTTCACGAGTCTCTGGGCTAACAAAATGTCTGATTCAAGTTTTAATAAAGTCTCTCAGGTTTTTTCTGTAGTCGTATCTGACACAACCATAACCAAGTCTCTGGGCTAACAAACTGTCTAATTCAAGTATAAACTAACTCTTTTTTTTCTGTACTTGTATTGACAATTCTATATCCTTGAAAGCCTAACATGAAAGTTTCCCTGATGAAGTCAGAATGGTAAGAGAAGAAGACAAAAGGAAAGTTGCTAAATTGCTTGTTACACTGACTTAACGCTGTTACAGCATGGATGTAACACCACTGTCAAACTTCAGCATGGACATTGTCGACAGTTCTATAGATATACACAGAAACATTTGTTTGTTTTGAAGAAGAAAATTTACATACACAAAAAACATTCTTTGTTTCATTTTTCCTTTTTGAGGGAAAGAATTCTGTTTCTTGCAAATTAACAGTCTTAAAAATTTGGCTTCCTAAGGCTTCACATCAATACATTGGTTTTGAATATATCTATTTGTAAAACACCAGTCTCAAAAAACTCTTCAGTTAAAATGAAACAATTGTTCACAACTTTCTAATTCAATAAATGTTGGGTTCTGTGATTATACCTTGCGGCGGCGTTGTCAGGTGGATATTGTGCGTGAAATCAGTGGCACGCAAAGGACTTATAATAAGTGACTAATGATGTCTCAATGAACGGTGCCCTGTGATTGGTGAGATTAATTAATGAACAGAACAAGTATCCAGAGGCAAAAAACATTAACACCAAGGTTACTGATAAAATGCACATGCACAAATCGTTATCACAGCTGGAAGCTTCATGAGCTAATGTACTTTACATTTCAACTGTTAGTATATAGTACATAGTTTAGCTATTCTTGCGTAGCAGACATACATCTGCCCTACGTATCTCAGTGAACAAACCAAAAATTGAGGGTTTCATCCAAGCTTTTTATTATTACTTATACTATTTTCATGTTCAGCTTTGGGCTTTTTGGGACAAGCTGCAAAACTGGAGAACTGTCACTGACTGTCATCTGATATCCCATGAGACTTACCCACAGGTAGTATGGCCAAATCCACTGACAGTAGCAGAACCAAAGGAGGTAACAAATTCATAAACTTGAGTTTAAACAGAAACACAGTATGGCACCTCAAAACAAAGTACTGTATGCATAAAAAGTGAAAATGACAATTACCAAACATAAAATCCATCATTATAGACTAAAAGTTTAAGTAATTAAAAGAGAATTACATCTGACTAATAGAAAGTTTCAACAACAGTATCAGTCTAGTATTATCCTTGGCATAAAATCTCAAGATAATGATTCACTACTGCAGGTACCATCTAGACAACAACATCCTTTACCACTAACAAACAATAAACGGTTGCTCATCTTCCAACACTGTGTCTGTCAAAATAGTCTGACCTTCCCTTCAACTTAAAGTCAGACAGATCTGACAGACTAACAAACAACTTAGTCTGTTAAAATAATTGCACTCATTCTGTCAACAAACAACACCTTCTCTCAGTACTCAAAAGTACACAGTTTTCAAATATAATGGCAACCACTCTGCGGTTGTCTTGACATGTAAAGTTATTCGACAGAGAACTGTGATTTAAACTGGCTTTTTGAACACATCCTTACTGCATGAACATTCGGGAATAGAAAAAAAAAACATTTCCTTACCGTTGACTGCCTAGGCATAGGAACACAGAAAACAGACTTCAAAATCATTTTGAATATTGCTGTAGATACAAAATATCTTGCTGAGAACTTGAAATATCTGCTTTATGGCTCAGTTACGCAAAATCTGTTGCTTCCTAGGTTTTACTGAAAGCCAACTGATGATCAGCCTTCAAAACTCAACCAGCAGAGAAGCATAGCTATGCATAAACTTTGCAATTTAGTTTCGATCACTCGTTATATTGTGCTGGAAACTGGGCAGCTAGGGAATCACATGCTAAACATGTGTCCGACCAGATTACCATATGTTACAGCTGTATTTCTGTTTCCATTAAAGTGTGCATACATTTATCTCTGAAGAGGCATGTTTAGCAATGTGGTTTCCAGTACACAAACTTTGGCCTGATAGCAGACACACTGCAATCCATGTGTTCCTATTGGTCTATTATTTTGTCTAATCTACATAAATTTACATATGGTTATAATAACAATTGCTTCAATGTATAATCTCTCCTTGAGCCTCTGTGAGCCTCCCCTTCATACAGTTACCACTGTTTTGTCACCAATTTAATAACAACATATTCCTTCCAGAAAGACATACGAAAATAAAAGTTGTTGAAATCATTGCTACAGAGGAAAAGTTCTGTTAACATGTGCCCAGACACTGTTTGTCTGCCACAGCCTGTACAAAAGGAATACCCAGAGTGTTCATATTTCAGAGCCATTGTTTTGACAAATAACAATGATAGAGAAAAACCACTTGGATTCACGTGGACCTGCATGTGTTTCTGAAGTGTTCTGCACGTTTTTTGAATGATTACATGTAAAGTAAAGTATACGCTCAATGATCAAGTTCATCACAATCATACTACTCTTCTAAATGGTGTATCTTAACTTTTCGAACCAGATGATCATATTTTTGTAAAAACTTTAGGCAGTTAATGCTGAAAAGGGTCACTGGGATCATTGAAACCAATGATTATATAAAGTTCTTTAGGGGGTAGGAGTGGTGATCAGCTGTCAAAGTCTGTGCCTTATTTTAGCAGCGTGACCTGGAAAATGATGAACTCCACAAAACATATCTGGGTTGCGTCAAACTCCACTCTACTGTATATCTGGTTACCATTTTGTTGCTTTCATTTTCAGTACATGTAATGAAAAGCTCAGTGGAGACCGGAATTACGAAAGAACTGACATCATTCATTACATTATACAGTATACAATACAGTTGCTGTCAATTTGACTTGGGTGTCTCCAATGACAGGTACACAACTCAGGTGTATTTTAACTTCTAATACTGTCCCTCAGTAAAATCTCTTTGGTGAAACCCAGTAAAGAAGGCTGGGGACTCAAACAGTTTTAACTTATTTACCACTCTCAACAAATTCTCTATACTGGTGTGGAACCCTGGCAGAATGAGAAAGCAGATTTTACCTAATATTTTAACCATCCTGAGCAAAACACTGATCACATTTCACTCTGTGTCACAACAACAAATATTTACATCACTGGTTCCAGTGTGCTTGAAATTTAAATCAAACTTGAAAAGAGTTTTCTGTAATTTTTCATAAATAAGTTTGTATACGGATACATTTTTCTCTGCTGCAAAATATTCTACAAATTTCAAAATTTGTTTTGAACAAACAACAATTATTATTATTATTATTATTATTAAAAATAAAATACTCGTTACATAATAAAGTGTGTCACTAGTTATCTCACTTTTGATTTAGAGTAATATTATTTTTATTGTATAATTATTCAAATATTTTTTTTTGTTCTGAGGAAAAAAGGAATGTTATTATAACATTCCTTTTTTCCTCAACAGAACAAAAAAAATATTTGAATAATTATACAATAAAAATAAATTATGCATGAAAAGACTTTGTTTCACAACTGAGCAATTCTTATACCACACCCTGGTACAAATTATTCACATACAGAATATGAACTGGAATCATTTCCCAAGATCATCTGGTTTTCACTTTATCTGTTTTCATCAAAATATTATTGAATATTTGTCATTCTACGCATCTACTAATTTACATTTCCGTCCGATAGAAAACAGTTTCACCTTTGGAATGACTCAGAGACAAACAGGTTATGAGGAACATTTACAGATGAAAAGTTCTGTGAAGGATAAAAAACTAAATTCTGTTAGTTTGGGGGGAAAGGGGGTTTGAACCATTTTAGTCCTCAAAAGACAAAAACAATTTTTAATGGAATCTGTTTTGTACCCCTAAATACTAATATTTCTTTACCTTTAACAAATGTCATCAAATTGAGAAATCAAAGAATTTTCGCTATATTAAAATGCATGGCACTAAAATTCATGAAAGTGTCAATAAAAGAGGATTTTTTGCACATTACATACTATCTTTGTATTCATAGCACTACATACTACTATAGGTATGAAATTGTGCTGTCCAAAACAATTATCAATTCTGGCCAATTACGATAAAAGAAGGAGGGGTGTTTCCAAGGCCTACAACTAAAAGAATATAGTAATGAAATTCCTACTCACAGAGTCAAAAAAAATACTTGGAAGCAAATCCCAAATTTTCACCCACGTCTCGACAGAATTTAGTTTTTTATTCTACATTTAACTAGTGATCTCGCCCCTTACTGACCTAATATATTTACCAACTTGAAACCTTCCTGGGTTGTTCAAAACTTACTTTCACAGAGAATAAAATCACATAAATACATAAACTAGAATCTAACATTACACTTAGTGGTGATATACAAAAACAAAAAGAATGGCGGCCACATTTTTTATCCTATATATTTCTACAAGAGATAGCATACATATATCCGTAACTCAATCTGCTTATAGAAGGATACAGATTATAAACTAATGAACTTTCCATACACAAACACATTACTCATAATCATCTTCAATGAATATATATCCTTTGAAAAATAATATTGAGCAAAAAATAGACAAACGAATATGGGAATTATGATTAAAACAATGTGTTATATTATTATTGCAATGATTGAAGATCAGAAAATATGAAATTTGTTTGTTTCTTCATAAAATCCAGCTATAGTGCTTGGTATAACAATTGGAATCAAACCAACACTTTTAACCTTAGGTTGTTAACACAGAATGAACTATTGACACCAATGCTATTTTGCTCAAATGATCTTTTATCCTGCTTAAAAATAAACAAAAAAGTGAAAGCAAATATTTCTCGCTTGCTAAAATACCGATCAAAATCAAATGACCTTTTATCTTCCGTCAGGCTGAAGACATATAATGTTTTGGAAAGCATGAAATGTATTTGTAAGGCATAGTATTGACATATAGGTAACTATTTCAAAACACACATCAAAGGATCTGTGAAATTAGTATGTATGTATGTATGTATGTGTGTGTGTGTGTGTGTGTGTGTGTGTGTGTGTGTGTGTGTGTGTGTATGTATGTATGTATGTATGTATGTATGTATGTATGTATGTATGTATGTATGTATGTATGTATGTATGTATGTATGTATGTATGTATGTATGTATGTATGTATGTATGTACGTACGTATGTACCTACCTATCCCCCCCCCATAATTGCTTCAATTCTGTTATGAATTACATGAAAATTAAGAGAATGATAGAACAAAAGGAGAGTGAATTGACCGTACACAATCATAACAACTGTTTGTTCTATTTGACAGTATCAGAAACAAAGCATTCCTAGTACACTGTACATAGCATGGCACTGTACTTTTAATACAGAGATACATTCTACCAGTCCTAATAGAATAAACTGTTACTGGCTCAACTGGACTATAATTACAAACCTGTCTCCCATAGCAACCATTTTGATTTAATTTGAACCTAGAAGCACAATCCAGTGCTTAATGTTCCATGTAACACTACATGCATGTTGGAAGTCATTTTCACTGGAAGGACAGCAATTTGACTGTTGAGGTAATTTCTTCTTCCCGCACACAACAAGATTTTTCTAGATTTCATTTAGGCAATCAAGAAGATGTCCCACAGTTTACTGCCAAGGCTATTTCTGTAAAGTAGCAGACTCAATTATAGCAGCACAGTCTGGAATCCACGCTGTCCTGTTGACTAGTTTTATAAACACCCTGTTGTCACATTGCTTGGGCTACTAGTATTCTTACTCATTCGTTGCTAAATCTGACTAGTATATTGCTTTACTAAAGTCCAGTTGTCACTCATCATTTCTCCTCTTTTAATACTGGTGTTACAAACACACGTCCTGTTTATACTCTAGACTAGCTGATACAATGTTGATTACATTCCTGTAAACACGGTGACTTGCTACTGGTTTGGTGAATGGTTAAAAGGGACGACCACTCCAGGAAATACAGGCATTTTCATAAACTTTGGGTTCTGGAAAGTCACTTTAGGCTTTCACATCACATACTTTTCATTCAGTTGCCAAGAAACATGATTTTTTTCAACTCTATTTCTCTATGACTATGACTATTTATCTGAAGGAAGTAAGCTCTTAGGGGTCATGAATATTCAGTGTTCATGTAATGAATATTCAGTGTTCATCTAATGAATATTCAGTGTGCATCCAATGAATAATCATGTCTGCTAAGACCCATAATGCAATGGTGTATCACGGAAAGAATGATATAGGTGTAAAGGAGTTTCAATTTGGTGTTTCTTGGCAACTGAGCAAAAATTATGTGATGTGAAATCATGATATGACTCTCCAGAACCAAAGTTTATGAAAATAACTTTATTTCCGAGAGTGATGTTCCTCTATAAAGGCACACAGAAATTAATGAATCTTTCAGTATTACATATACTAAACAAGTTTGAATGAATTCCATGATCACATGTCGTATTACAATCGTTTTGTAAACATCAATATCAAAATGTATGATTTCATGGTGATTTGAACAGAATTTCATTTAAAGTTTTTATCAATGTTAAAATGTGTGGTTTCATGGTGATATTATGAACATAATTTCATTTAAAAGTTGTTTTTATTAATATTAAAATGTATGGTTTCATGGTAATATTATATAGACAGAATCTCATTTAAAGTTTTTATCAATGATAAAATGTGTGGTTTCATGTTAATATTATAGACAGCATTTCATTTAAAAGTTGTTTTTATTAATATTAAAATGTATGGTTTCATGGTAATATTATAGACAGCATTTCATTTAAAAGTTGTTTTTATTAATATTAAAATGTATGGTTTCATGGTAATATTATAGACAGCATTTCATTTAAAGTTGTTTTTATTAATATTAAAATGTATGGTTTCATGGTAATATTATAGACAGCATTTCATTTAAAAGTTGTTTTTATTAATATTAAAATGTATGGTTTCATGGTAATATTATATAGACAGAATCTCATTTAAAGTTTTTATCAATGATAAAATGTGTGGTTTCATGTTAATATTATAGACAGCATTTCATTTAAAAGTTGTTTTTATTAATATTAAAATGTATGGTTTCATGGTAATATTATAGACAGCATTTCATTTAAAAGTTGTTTTTATTAATATTAAAATGTGTGGTTTCATGTTAATATTATAGACAGAATTTCATTTAAAAGTTGTTTTTATTAATATTAAAATGTATGGTTTCATGTTAATATTATAGACAGAATCTCATTTAAAGTTTTTATCAATGATAAAATGTATGGTTTCATGGTAATATTATAGACAGCATTTCATTTAAAAGTTGTTTTTATTAATATTAAAATGTATGGTTTCATGGTAATATTATAGACAGAATTTCATTTAAAGTTGTTTTTATTAATATTAAAATGTATGGTTTCATGGTAATATTATAGACAGCATTTCATTTAAAAGTTGTTTTTATTAATATTAAAATGTATGGTTTCATGGTAATATTATAGACAGCATTTCATTTAAAAGTTGTTTTTATTAATATTAAAATGTATGGTTTCATGGTAATATTATAGACAGCATTTCATTTAAAAGTTGTTTTTATTAATATTAAAATGTATGGTTTCATGGTAATATTATAGACAGCATTTCATTTAAAAGTTGTTTTTATTAATATTAAAATGTATGGTTTCATGGTAATATTATAGACAGCATTTCATTTAAAAGTTGTTTTTATTAATATTAAAATGTATGGTTTCATGGTAATATTATAGACAGCATTTCATTTAAAAGTTGTTTTATTAATATTAAAATGTATGGTTTCATGGTAATATTATAGACAGCATTTCATTTAAAAGTTGTTTTTATTAATATTAAAATGTATGGTTTCTTGGTGATATTATAGACAGCATTTCATTTAAAAGTTGTTTTTATTAATATTAAAATGTATGGTTTCTTGGTGATATTATAGACAGAATTTCATTTAAAGTTGTTTTTATTAATATTAAAATGTATGGTTTCTTGGTGATATTATAGACAGAATTTCATTTAAAGTTGTTTTTATTAATATTAAAATGTATGGTTTCTTGGTGATATTATAGACAGAATCTCATTTAAAAGTTGTTTTTATTAATATTAAAATGTATGGTTTCATGGTAATATTAGGAACAGAATCTCATTTAAAAGTTGTTTTTATTAATATTAAAATGTATGGTTTCATGGTAATATTATAGACAGAATTTCATTTAAAGTTTTTATTAATATTAAAATGTATGGTTTCATGGTAATATTATAGACAGAATTTCATTTAAAGTTTTTATTAATATTAAAATGTATGGTTTCATGGTAATATTATAGACAGAATTTCATTTAAAGTTTTTATTAATATTAAAATGTATGGTTTCATGGTAATATTATAGACAGAATTTCATTTAAAGTTTTTATTAATATTAAAATGTATGGTTTCATGGTAATATTATAGACAGAATTTCATTTAAAGTTTTTATTAATATTAAAATGTATGGTTTCTTGGTGATATTATGAACAGAATCTCATTTAAAAGTTGTTTTCCTGTAAAAGCATAGATCCTCTACATTGTACGTCAATGGGCTGATATGTTTTTTTTTAATGAGCCAGTCCAGACAACACAACAATACAGAAAACTTCACATCCTTGAAAAAGACCTGAGGACTGACGGTTGAAATCTTAGAATTATCTAAGTATTTTGTTGGCGCAGTACAAACTTTTAAATTTATTTGTAATTACAGAAAATATGTATTAAAGGTCCCAATTTGTTTTGTGTAATTTGTGTGCATTTCAAAATACCTGGTCCGTCAAAGCTATACTGAAAAATAGTTTAGTCTCCCAAATTAACAGAAGTACATGTCTTTGAATAATTGCTGGTACTGTGTGGAGACTGGATCAACCATCTGTACGGAAATACTACAAGTAGTTACAGACAACCTGCATAAGTATATGTTTACAGATGTTTGTACATTTCAATAGGGAAACAAATCAAATTTGATAACTTGCCTATCATACATACCTCAACAGTGTATTTCATAAATAGGTAGGAAGTAAGAACCAAAACTACAGAGAAATACTTAGATGTTACTCCTAATATTTTTCTTTGCTCAGCCAAGAAAAATACCAGTGACCTAAGGGGTCTTTTGTCACTACAAGTCGCTAGACTCGGACTGAAAAAGACCCCTTAGGTCACGAGGATTTTCTGGCTGAATGAAGAAATATATTGGAGAATAACTGAATTATACCAGTGTCAGTAATATCAATGAAAATCGGGGAAAGTAATGGCAATTTTGAATGTTTTGACTCATATGTTGATCACAGGAGAACTAGTGGTGTAGATAGGGATTGTCTTGAAATAGACGTGTGTTGTCATGACATCAAATGATATATTCCATATTTTTTGTTGAACTTGGCTCATGCATGTAATTCATGATATGCTATCTATATTCTTATACCTATTCACCACCATGTGTTTATATAAATGATGTACCTCTTTAGATTATGCTTACTGTACATAGATTATTTATATTTAGAGATAATACAGGGACAATATGGAATGAAAAAATATGGAGAAGGACGACAGCGTTTTCACAATCAAATTATGTAGATTTCCAATGCCACGGAAAAGTCACAGATTTCCAATGCCACGGAAAAGTCACAGATTTCAAATGCCATGGAAAAGTCACAGATTTCAAATACAATGGTAAAGTCACAGATTTCAAATGCCACGGAAAAGTCACAGATTTCAAATGCAATGGAAAAGTCACATTTCTAATGCAATGGAAAAGTCACAGATTTAAAATGCAATGGAAAAGTCACAGATTTCAAATACAATGTAATGGAAAAGTCAAAGATTTCAAATACAATGTAATGGAAAAGTCAAAGATTTCAAATACAATGGAAAAGTCACAGATTTCAAATACAATGGTAAAGTCACAGATTTCAAATACAATGGTAAAGTCACAGATTTCAAATGTGATGGAAAAGTCACAGTTTTCAAATGCGATGGAAAAGTCACAGATTTCAAATACAATGGTAAAGTCACAGATTTCAAATACAATGGTAAAGTCACAGATTTCAAATACAATAGTAAAGTCACAGATTTCAAATACAATGGTAAAGTCACAGATTTCAAATGCCACGGAAAAGTCAGATTTCAAATGCAATGGAAAAGTCACAGATTTCAAATGTGATGGAAAAGTCACAGATTTCAAATACAATCAAAAGTCACAGATTTCAAATACAATCAAAAGTCAGTGAACCAGTTCTGACCTGAAAGTGTTTTTATCTGATGGATTTATTTCAATGTCACTTGTGTGCAAATGTCAGATTTGAAATTCTAGGTGTTTTGAACATGTAACCCAGTTCCCTGTCATGAAAAACAGTAATGCAAAACAAATACAAAGCTATATAGGATGGATTACTGCAATATTACTATCGGTAAAAAGACTTTTTTTAAATGTCAACCACATCATCTCCGCTATGGAATAGGTAACTAATATCGATCAAACTATAACTTGCCAACCTGTGGCAATGGTGTATAATGTTTGAGGTGATATTTTATATCGTCGCACTTCTTTTTCAGATGAAATTGGACAATTGATCGTGAAATAAGTAGTGTAAATTGAACCACTTCAGGTTAAAATTCAATTAAATTGAATACAATTTCAGGTGTTTTTTTCTATAGGTCAATATGACCAAGTTCTATGTACAAGGAAACACTGGAGTGAAGGAAATTACATCATTTTTGTAAGTTGGAAAATTTTGCAGAGTACATGTATTTTTTATAATTTTACTTCATTCATGATTTCTGGAGAATATTCTCGAAAGCTGTGTGTTGATGTCATTTTGGAGTCAGTTCTGACACAACTTGGTTATTGTGTTGCTGGCTTTAGGCATCAGCATAGCAGTGTTGCCTACTACAGTGTACCCACTGACACACAGCAGTACTCTGTACCTCATGCTAGAAGGTCAAAATAGAACAAGGAGGTCAACATATTCTAACACATAAACCTTTATAGAATCACTCAATATGGATTTGAAGACCTCACTCGTAGCTTACATGTACATGTACATGCTTTCACTACTGCCAGACATGTCTTGTAAAATTTGTACATAACACTATTCAGTACCACGCTGACATCTCAAGTCATGACTACAGTGGGCTAAGAGATTCTGCATGTATATTTTATTACATGAATTCCATATTTGGGTCATACACAAATTGATATTGATCGGATAATTACGAGTCCAATATTTCCTGTCTTTGCCTTCAGATATCCTGTCATTAGATTTCATACATTTCTACTTATACTTTTATTGATTATGCGACTGATATGGCAAAGTGATAGGTATATATAGAAAATGGGTGGGTGGATGAATGGATGCATGTACATATGTATGTATGTATGTATGTACATGTATGTATGTATGTATGTATGTATGTATGTATGTATGTATGTACGTACGTACGTACGTACGTACGTACGTACGTACGCATGTATGTATATGTCTGTCTGTCTGTACAAATGTATGTATGTATGTATGTATGTATGTATGTATGCACATGTATGTATGTATGTATGTATGTATGTGTGTGTGTGTGTGTGTGTGTGTACGTATGGATGGATGTATGTATGTATGTATGTATGTATGTATGTATGTATGTATGTATGTATGTATGTATGTATGTATGTATGTATGTATGTATGTATGTATGTATGTATGTATGAATGAATGAATGAATGTATGTATGTATGTATGTATGTATGTATGTACGTACGTACGTACGTACGTACGTACGCATGTATGTATATGTCTGTCTGTCTGTCTGTCTGTACAAATGTATGTATGTATGTATGTATGTATGTATGTATGTATGTATGTATGTATGTATGTACATGTATGTATGTATGTATGTATGTATGTATGGATGGATGGACGGACGGACGGACGGACGTACGTACGGACGGACGGACGGACGGACGGACGGACGGACGACGGACGGACGGACGGACGGACGGACGGACGGACGGAGGGACGTATGAATGAATGTATGTATGTATGTATGTATGGATGGATGGATGGACAGATAGACATATATACGTAGTTAATAGATAGGTATTAGAGATAAAATAAACATCACATATGAAATTAGTAGGGAATTCCAATTTTTCTTACATATTCTAGAGTTTGTCTCACCTGCATGTCTTCCAATCCAGTTATCAAACCACAATCACATACCCAAAGGAATATCTAATGACTTACATGTACATGTACTTCCTGTCTGATAACAACAAATTTAATGGCCTGACTAATAATTCTAAATTTAACAATTGTTACTGGTACATGAAAACCCACAAGTATACCTACATGTACAAAACTACACAGGATATCTATTTATGTTGTCTGTATATAACTCACTTTTCATATTTCTCCTCTGTTTAGAGGTCACCATATTTCCTGTGGACACTAATGTGCCATATTATACAACCAAGAAAGTTAACTCTTTGGGCAAGATTGTTTAGAATCAATGCCTGGCCCCTGAATTTTAAATTTCGGGAGCAAAATAAATTTAATCGAATGGGATGACCTAAATACTAGGAATCTAGCTTTCACTTTGTATCATGCTTTAAACTTGTAAAGTCACAGATGAATTGTAACCGTTCATATATTTATTGAAAATCTTTTTGTGTACACTGTGCAGTTTACTATGATTTGCTCACCATAGTATATTGCATCGATACAATGCATTATGGAACTATTTGTGCCAGGCATGAAATGTATATTCATTATTCATATTTGGGGCTGGTGGCCCATACTATGCATAAAATAAACTATATGTTAGTGTAAGTATACATTGAAATATGCAAACAATTCTAATTGTTACGTACTGCTGATGTAACTCAAAGACACTAATGTACTCCATAGTACAATGAACATTCAAAAGCACCATTTGTTTACTCACTAACGGTCACAATATAAAAATTTGTAAGTACATGTAGAAACTGCCCAAATTTAATTAGTACATATGACTTATGAAATAGCATCATTATGAATAAGATATCACTGACAAATCATTGCAGACAACCTTGAAAATTAGATACATCAAGATTTTTGGACCCAATGTAGACGTATATCCTTGCCTGTTTTGTAACCCAAACAATAAGGTGACTAAGTTACATTTACGATGAGAGATGTTAGATTACCCACCATGGCAAAACTGAAGTGCACTTGGCCCAATACACATGTCTTGTACCTGTGTACCTATCCTGCTTGTTTTAGATGTCTTTCTTCAAAAAATTAAGAAAAAATTTAAAAAAATAAAAAATAACAATATTAATAATCTATTATAAAATTGAAACATACTAAACAAACTACACAGGAGACAAGTGATATTAGGGCTAGGGACGTTAGAGTACCCACCATGGCAGAACTGAAGAACACAGACTCCAATATGTGTATCATGTACAAAATGTATATATGCTGTATACATTTTTTGTACCTTTCATAGTTTGTAGTTCATAGTTCATTTTGTAACCCAAACAAAAGGAAGCAAGCAACATTAGAATCAGAGGGTACACACAGTTGCATTTGGCAACATGTGTCATTAGAATCACAGATGTTAGGGTACACATGTTTGGCAACACCTGACATTTGTATGTAAAGACTGTGTTGATAAAATAAATGTTAGCCTTTATCCAACGCAAAATTTTTAAATGGAAAGTTGTACCCAGGGTCCTTCAGAACTATATATAGATTTTGTGTATACATACATGTATTACATCACAATCTTTATTGTTCTATACTTCCAGGGTTCTGAAATCTTTGAAAATGGGTCAATGTTTTATTGTTATGGTTAACTCTATGTTTAATACCCCTGGTTCAAAATCATCAGAAACACTGAAACACAAACACATTGTGCTGAATAAGGTCACAAATTAATCTCAACTTTGACAAAAGCAGGACAAAATAGGTTAACAGTTTTCATGGTCCACTGAAAAGACTTCTTGTTTTGGATATTAAACAATGCTTGTTTTTAATAAGGCCGCAACTCAAGTACCACAGGGTTCATTGCCCTCGTTACTGCCTGACAGACCATGAATAAAAAGGTTTCTTTATTCTTCATAGGTCAAAAGTTGACACGTTTTCCAGTCAGGCTTCAATACCTGCACTGCTCACATCATGAGAGAAGTACCGTAGTTTCACTTACTTGCAGCTACGAGGTCAAAAAGCTGGAAAATGTATTTGGATTCTACACAGGAACACCAGATGAAACAACAGCCTCTTACTTTACACAGTCTGTCATGTAATCCAATATAACTTAGTGTATTCTTCTCCAGTCTGTTTTACCAATCACAAGGGACAAATAACTTAAGTTTATAGTTACTTTCATTGATCGGCTATCAAGATGTAATGCACAGCAAACAATGTGGACCCAGACATAGTCACTGTCATACCCACAATTAACAATAACTTTTCAAGATATGCCCCCCCCCCCCCTCCGAAAAAAAAAGTTTAAAAAAATTATTCTCTTTTAATAGTAACATACATTACTGGTAATATGAGCAAAGAATATGTATGACTCTTGGACCAAGTCTAAATACACCCTTAGGCTATCCATGGTTTGAAGAAAGAACTTGACATTTGAAGTCATGGATAGTGTCTTAACTATTTATACCCTTGTTCACTGACCCCTCCAAATCAATGACCCATCTTTCCACCTGTGTGGGAAACCAACACTGTCTAAACAGGTGTTCTATTTCCTTCTTTATCATTCAATTTTTTTTTACACATATCATGACAACTTCCTGTTACATCATTTCAAAGCTGTCATAATTATCAATATCAATAAATTTTTGGAAAATCATTCTGAGCATGTTGTTGTCATTGACCACAAGGGGCTTTTGGGACACTTTCAAAAGTTAACCTCAAGGGGGCGCTGTGTGGCAAAGCTAAAACAGCAGACTGTGAGACAGTCCACTACCCATGCATAGCAGTATATGGCTGGTGGATACTATGGAGCCTGCCACCCACAACTGTGTTTTAGTTTTCCGCGAAACAGATGCCATGAAGATTTCAAACTGTCAAGGCTACAGACCAGAAGCACTTCTGCAGGTCAAGGAACATTTATTACCAGGACCTATGTCAAAAATATCCAGAAAAATTCATTCCAGTTTTAGCTGGTTTTCGCTACTTCTAAGCCACGGACAAACATCATGAGAATTCAGTAATTTCCTACCTTATTTCTAATAAAAAAGTAAAACAATCTCTCTTTTGACCTTCGAATAATGCAAAATTACTAAAACTGAAGTAACATTGTGAGCTGCAACATGGGTACACCTTTATCTATTTCATCTCGTTGCTTATATCCATTCTAAAGCCAAGCCCGTTTGACATGATCCTGTCAACATGTTATTGCAAACTGTCAGTAAAAATAAATTAATATGTTCATAACTTATTAAAAACATACTTGAATTAAATTTACAAGGTATAAAGTTGCAATACCATGATCATAACACATCTCTTAACTTGTTATTTAATTTTCATGTAATTTTTTTTCCTGCGACCTTTGAAACCCTACTTTAAGTATCCGTCTATGTTCTGTAGATATATTAAGGAGATAAATTAACTGCAACAAGATCCGTATCAAAGGTTAGACTCAAAAAATCTAAAATTATATTGAAATCTAGGTACTGAAAATGTATCAATGAAACATATATAAGTATCGTACTTATTCTGAAAAATAGATCTGTAGAAAATACTCGGACCACCATTTTTCATATTTTTATACACAAAATACAATATTCCAAAATCCTTGTATTTCCAGTGTAGTAAACAGAGAAAAAGTCTTAATTGAACACATACTGCTAACATTTCAACTTACTAATTCATAATCTGAATTTTATGGGAATTATGATGGCCATTCAGTAAACTCTCATGATAGTCACAAAATAAAGTGATTTACATACTGAACTACAGTATTTAACATTTGAGCTAGGTTTGATTGAAATCGACATGTGTCACAAAGTTCAACACAGGTGCATACACTACCAGCTGTGCTATCCATGTCAACGTCCACCGATCCTACCCCATCAGCTATAAAATGGATAATTTCAAATCATACGGTAGAATGTCAAATTAAACCAATTTCAGTCACATATTAGACATTTTTCACACGTCAAACTGAAAACTGGTTATGATCTTTTGCCATTCCGACACTACATTAAATTTTTGAAAATCATATTACATAGAACAGAATGTTAATTTATTTCTAAATTTAGAAATCTTGAGACTGCACTCAAAATTAATACCGAATGTTGTACAAACTTACACTCACTGTGTATGGCAAAATGTAATATTTTCTTTTGAAATTGTAATTTTCATTTTTTTTGTCTTTTTTTTAGCTTGTTTTCTTGTTTTGATTGACATGTACATTTTTATGAGTCAGTCGTTCCTTAGCTCACATCATTGTAGACTGTAAGATACGTCATGTTGTTCTGCCCTGACCGGCCTCCTCTCGTGTGGGAGGGGTTGGCCGATGTGTGAGGGCGCCCCGTCACGGCGTACCATACAGACTAACTTCATTCGAGAAATACACTGGTGATTTTTCCCAAGTTTTAACAAAGCCGTGTGGAAGTCAGCTTTTGTAGTTTCCTGACTTAAAAAAACAAATTTTATGATTTATAAAATTTAAAATTATGATTTATTTATATTTCATAAATGTTTATTAATCTATTTTTGACAATGAGATGTATTTTTTTGTTACATTGCAGATTTGTATATATTAGATTACAATATTTCTGATAAATTAATGTTATCATTATCATGACTCTTGAAAAGTTAGCATACAGGTCTCAAGAATTTTGCAATGTGCTAAGAGATTGTCTTTTCTCAGCTGTAAAGTGAACTGACTTGATTAATTAATGTGAATAGCTAGAGGAAGGCATATACATGTATTACATTATACATTACTTTGGAAACTTTGGCTAGGATCAGGACCTTTCAAGACATCATATGAATGACAAGTTAATATACCCTGGAAACCCAGCTGTACATTCAGTTATATACTCGATTACAGACTATAACATCTGCTAATCGCAATTCAAGTAGGTTTTCAAAAAGTACCTAGATATCTGTCCATGTGTTCAAGCACGTCTGATATCTGTACATAGAATTTGAAATATACAAAATGCTCATTTCATGTACCATGATGAAAACATCTTGTCTATTAATGAAACTGTGTCTATTTCATGATTAAAACCTACTGATTTGAAATCTTCATCATACTTGGTGTCACTGACATTTCTTATTTACATGACAAATGGGAGGAGACAACCTGGGGTAGCATGTTAGAGTAATATTTAAAATGTAGAGAGACAAAGTTCATGGAAAACATGACTGAATTTAAGAAAGATTTGTGAGTGGTTCATGTCAAGCGTATCAGACACCAGAAGATTTCAACAGTCAATATATCACTCTAATTACAGTTTACAGTCGTAATCATTGTTTTCCAATCCTGGTTATCAGTATCTAAATTACTCTGTCACTAACTTTACTACAGCTACAAGAGGCTCAGTGATGAATGGGCTGGTGCTAAATGGGTCAAAGATACTCACAGCATAATAGCCTGGATTGAGAGATACACATTCCCTTACCCTGTACCTAATGAGGGCAGCCGTACTTAATTTCTAAGTTTCTCATGACCTGACCGACCCTACATGTCTTTAATCTAGTGAAATATTTTTAAAAAATTGACAGCCTCTATGGCAGGATTAGATATGTCATAACATGACTGATTGTCATGGCAACCCCATGTGTATATTTCTGAACGAAAATTATCATTTATTGCAGAAATTTGGAACATTTAATAAAATAAATGTCTCTTAAAGTATGTTTATAAATTGAAAGAATACCAATATGAACTCATAGTCATATACTTACTTTGGGGGGGGGGGGGGGGGGGGGGATTATTTTTAACCGACCGACCGACCGACCGACCGACCGACCATGCCATCATTTAGGTGTTATGAAGGGAAACATAGAATTAGGTCCAACACACTGATAGAACTAGGGTGGAACTTTGACTATGTAGTCATTTTGTGTACATGTGTTAATCTAACTTTCACAGTGCTGGCTCAAAACAATTGTGATTGTACTGCTCTTTAGGGGGCTGTATTATCTGTAACATTTGAACCCTTCCAATGTTCACAACATATTTTATCACGATTTTTCACCAAAATAGTGCTATCTGTGGCATCAAATCTCAAGATCTGTGAAGCGATGATTCAATATGGTGGGTAGATCCGAACTACCAATATAGGTTGGTACCAGTAACCTGGTATGGAAACTATGCATCCTTTTACTGTAATACCCTCATCCATTAACATACAGAAGTTTGCAGCCAATAATATAGAATACGGTATGGAAATCTATACATTGTAAATTTTACCAGAATCCCCCCCTCCCCCCCCCCCCCCCCCCCCCCAAAAAAAAAAAAAAAAAAAAAAAACTAATCTACAAAAATGTAATCAGAGGGAATGCACCGTTTCTGGTAAAGTTTTATTGCATTTTTGCAACAGGCAAAAATTAACAAAAAACAGCAGAGAAAAAACTACATGAATCTAGAACAAAAATATCTAAGGAATCACTTGAAAATAGAGCATACAAAATTTATGAAACAGGTCTGTTTGCTTTCACTTGCCCCTTTTCCACAGGTTATCCTAAATACATGAATAATTCTGCTGAGAGATGATACATCACGTCCCTAGTACTTTATACATGTCACAAATCATACACGAAATGAAATTTTAATTTTAATAAATGAGCAGTTTATATCACTACTGATAGAAATCGATTATAGTGTAAGGGAAACTAATAGAGTGTTTATGTCAATTTCATCTCTCTGCTGTCATATAAAATATTTCCTGATATAATTTTTCACTTTCTGCTGATCTTTGATCCCATTGGTTATTAAGAATGTAAATCTTCTGGTAGCCTAGCAACATCCTGTTCTTCCAGTTATTCAATTTTCACAGAAAGTAATACATTAGTTCTTTGTGACCTGCAGTATTGAGAGTCTTGGTAAATTTTGAATACAGATTTCACGTACCCAATCTTCTACAAATAACCAAGATTGAGTACTTAAAATGCTGTAAATTTGTCAAATTACAAAATTTATGGTATTGTCTGATTGTATATATTTGTGTATATGTATATATGTGTGTATGTGTGTCCAAACATGCCTGCATGCGTGCATGTGTGTGCGTATGTGTGTATGTCTATGTCTGTGTATGCAAGTATGTGTGTGCATGTGCATGCATGCGTGCGTGTGTGTGTGTGTGTGTGTGTGTGTGTGTGTGTGTGTGTGTGTGTGTGTGTGTGCATGCATGCATGCATGTATGTATGTTATATATGTTACCACGTAACACATGCAAACCTTCACCTGTGTGATGTCAAACAGGAAAGATCAAAACTATAATTCCACGAAATCGTTGTTAGTTTTACGTCATAACATCCAAGTATGATTCCACGGACTATAAAGACTCCCCTACGGCTCATATTTTTGTTAGTTCACAGAATCAAACTTGGAACATTATGACGTAAAACTGGCATTGATTTCGAGGAATTATTTATAAATGTATATATACATACGTAAATAGTGGGAAGAAGGGAAGGTCCTATTACATGTATCATATAAGTGGAAAAGTAATTATATGTTCATAAATATTACGAAATGAAGGTTTTGAAACTTTCTGCTATCTGTAAATACACCCACCTGATTCTAGCAAGGTACAAACTATCTTAAAATTTGCATTTGCCATGACAATTCAAATTATTTGCCTCCACTATACCGAAAATACCGAAGTCTAGAACTACACCTCTTGCTCAGACCACCAAACAATTTCTTGGTCTGAGACTCTTGGTAACACTAAGACACATATCTTTACAACCTCCAGTGTTTGTTTAAGGGAGGCAAGTAGGTCAAACTTACCTGAGTTCCCCAGTCATTCATTTTGACCAGGGTTCCCCACCCAAATTATATTACAATGTATGGGAACTATGCCAGGTGGACCAAATTTACCCCTGTCTGTTTAATACCGGGGTACCCACACCTTAGCGAAAAACACTGATCTTTACCTATCCACACGTAGTCTTTGTCAGATTCATGAGTATGGCAATAATCAAAGTTTACCTACATCATCCAACTGCCTGAAGGGCATAACACAAATCTCAGATGTAACCTACAATCTCTATTCAAATCACAGCACAGCGTATCATTTCCATCGACATTTTTATATGTATTAAATTATGAGTCTTTGGTCTACTGACAAACCATTATATCTGATATTATACTAATCTCCCGGGGTAGTAACACAATCCTGTTATGTTCAGTTTTGCTGTAAGATAAGTCGCAATCAATAAATCTTTTCAATTAAATCCTTTTTGCCCCCTAAGGAATTAGCAATGTCAATGACTTTGAGTAGAAACAGTAGAAGTATCTGCGATGGACAGGTCACTTTCAGAAGTTCTGTTAATCTAATTTTATAATTTAATTTAATTTAATTTAATTTAATTTCAATTTAATTCAATTTAATTTTCTACTGTTTGGGATTCAAGCTTATAACACGCTATGACTCACGAGTACATTATGTATAAGGTTAGACTGTAAGATACGTCGTGACGTTTCACCCTGTAAGATACGTCGTGATGTTTCGCCCTGTAAGATACGTCGTGACGTTTCGCCCTGTAAGATACGTCGTGACGTTTCGCCCTGTAAGATACGTCATGACGCTTTGCCCTCACCGGCCTCCTCTCACGTTAGGGGTTGCCTGATGTTTGAGGGCGCCCCGTCACAACGTACCTTACAGACTAGTATAAGGTGAATGTACATGTAATGTTATATTGTATCCCACTTACTTTTGCATTGTAGAATGTAAAATTGCCAATTATCATGTTTATATGTCTTGTTGTCATTTCCATTCACTGGTATCAGTGCAGTCAATGGTTACAAGAAGGTAATTTGCATTGCTATCCTACAGTGTACACAAATTTTCCATGGTAACGAGATTAGTTACTAGTTGCCATGGCAACGAGACTGCTTATATGATGACTTTACTCATTTCATTCCAACAAAACAAAATTAGTAAATTTATCAACCAAATTAGATTAGATTAAATTGGATTGGATTAAAATGATGGTATCTATACTCTCAGCTGATTAATAAACGCTGATATCAGAAAGTTGGTTTATTATAATTTACATGTGCTAAAAATATGTGCACTACTCAAAATCAATGAACATTTTCACAAATTTTGCATTGCATTTCCATACAACAACAGCTTGTTCTGACAGCTACAGTAGTATTGTAAAATCTCTTTTTGATTGGCCATTTCCTTATAATTGATAAGTTGAACCTGTGAGGGCGCAATTCCAAAATGGCTGAACCCTGGCTGAACAAGTCATGATGGTTTTTCTCCATCACGATTCAAACTTGACAGGTTTATTTATATTTTTACAAATAATGATATGGTCGCAGTGTCCGGTAACAGCTTTAAATAGCGTTGTAAGTTCATATGCCTATTAATTCAAGACAAGCAATAATGAAATAATATCTTGACAGAGATCTAGTGAGAAGACAGTTCACATTATCTTTTTCACAAACCAATGTCTTTTAATTTCTTTTTCTATCTATAAAATAATAGCCATTTGTACATGATATATCATTATGGCATTGCAATAATTTCTATTTTCTTTATTGTCTGTCTGTTTCATTTATTCATTGATTTCAACTATTGGCTATTAGTACTATACATGGCTTGGCTCACTAGGGCTTCGAATATTTAGAAATATGAATTCTGCATCTGAAGCTTGGGTTATTAGTGAGCCAATGTATTTGATGTGCTCAGCCATTTTGTAGAGATGCAGAAGAATCAAAAACAACAAACTCTACAAGCCATACATAAATAATTCTTTGTTGAATGGTTCATGTGTGGCTACTTCTATTTCACATCTGAGATTGTGCGGTCATTGGGCAGCTATTTCTAAGCCATGCATAAACAGTCATCTGTTTAATGATCCATATGAGGTTATTCCTAATTCACATCTCTGTGATTGCATGTGCCGACCACGTAAGAAACATCAACACTTCAAGTACAGCACTTACAAGCTATTCATCTAAGGAGTCATAAATTAAGGGGTGTTAGCAGTTTGACTGAAATGACATGCTATACACCGTTTCCGGGAACTCATTGGGTTTTTCCTAATCAAAGGTATTATAAAACATAAATGTATAAGTCTGATACAGGAACACAAACCTGGCATAAAAGACAACTACCGGTCGGGGGGCTAGATGCAGAAACTGAAAACGAATGCCTTTCAACCAATTTAATGTGTACTTAGTAAACGAGCCAATTACGTACTTCCGACTTTCACTTTCCTGGAATTCTAACATCAATTCAACAACAACAGCAATGCAAATGGATCTACTTAAAAGCATATACACTTAACACACACAGGGAATTCATTTCCATTCTGTTTACTTAGATGTATGCCATATTGATAACTTGGACAAGGTTCTATTTCAAAGAGTTACAAAATATGGTCATATACACTCCTTTCATACAGTTTTATCTTTAAATAGAAATACAGTCATGTATGTTTATCTGCAACAACAAATTACCATATAAAAGATTATATGATCACATGCTTTCATGTAGAACAAACACTCATTTACATATCATTTGCATACAGGTATGCAATAATGTTTTCAATACTACACTACAGTGCAAATAACACTGGTATGCGCACACATCGGTACATGTAATCTCTGGTACATACATTGTATGTGATAATATGCTATAGCAGTACACTGATGTAACATTGAGACCACTATGGCATGACAGTATTTCTACATGCATAACATCAGAAATATTCAGAATGACGATACATCTACATGCATAACACAGGAGACACTGAATAACAACACATTTATACATAACATTAGGCTACCATGCCACAGCACTTTATCTGTTGACATAACTCTGGAGAGTAACAGTATCTCTAAATGCATAACATTGGGACAACTTTGGCATAGTGATATATCTACATGCATAACACTAGCAACACTGAAAATGAATGCCAATTTATCTACATGTATAACACTGGCGACATTGTGGCAAAGCAGTATATCTACATGCATGACACTGGCGACATTGTGGCAAAGCAGTATATCTACATGCATAACACTGGCGACATTGTGGCAAAGCAATTTATCTACATGCATGACACTGGGGACATTGTGGCACAACAGTATATCTACATACATTACACTGTGACAATAGTACAGGAAAATACAATTGTCTATGCATTACTCAGACAACACTGTGGCACAGCAGTATACAGTATCTATATATGCATAACACTGGTGACACTGGCACAGTAGTATATATACATGCATTAGGGTGACCCTTCTGTTTCTCATTACTCAACCAACCCAAAATTTCAGCTCCGACATCAAAATAATTTTTAAACAATTTTTTTACCTGCCCTTAATATTTTGTGGAACAGCGCCCTCTCTGACAAAATAGCACATGTCTGGACTATCGACATCATCTACAGTCATGGCAGCGGCAGTGACATTTGTTCATAAAAATGACGGAAGTTATTCAAGTAGGGAGGCTGAGAACATGCCAATTGTGTTGATAAGCTGGGAAAGGGTTTGCTACCAGGAATCCAATAAAAAGAAGATAGGGAAGAGGAACTGGAGAGGCAGAGAAACTGAAGAAGATGGTTTTTTATTCATTTTTTTTTTCAAATTGACCAATCGACCCATAGTTGCTATGAAAAAGTAATGAGAAACATAAAAGAAATAGGGTCACCCTTACACCAGTGACACTGTGGTACAGCAATGTATCTTATTCTTAACACAAACTCAAAATAGCAGTATATTTATATGCATAACACCGGCAACACTGGCACAACAGTACTTTACATGCATAACACTGGTAACACTGGCACAGCAAAGTATCTACATACTCAATAAAAGTACATGTAAATATTCTCTAGGCAAGGAATAACATCATGACACAATAGAATACTTATATATTAGGATACACTTACGTAAATGGGTGAACTTTGAGGAGAAAATGCCATGCGACAGGTCCCTGTGAAACAAACCAAACATACACAAAATTAGAATGATGTCAATAAACAATTTATCATTATAAATCTTATGAGTTCGGGATTATCAAGGGAATGCAAACTAATCATACACATTACAAAAATACATAATTTAATGACCTTTTAATTTCAAGTCGGAGATTTACAAGGCTTTCTGATGGGGACGATAAAGTACACATGATGTAAAATTTCTGAGTTACTGACGTCAATACAATACATGTACATGTAATAATCATTTGGGATGACAGACATGGTTATAGCTGTATATCCCCCTGGACTACAAATGATCAAACTTGAAAGCTGCCGAACAATTTTACTGTAAATGTAGGAAAAAATTGTTCAAACACACCGTACTAGCACTTCAAATGTTACGACATGGCTGACCAATTTTGTTGAAAAACAATTATGAATTTAATACCAGTGTTACAAGTAAAACATGATCACACAAAGTGAAAAGACTAGTAAAGGAATACTGAATTGATTACTTGGACGGGATACATTGTATGTACAACATTACTTAAGAATGGTGATGGATTTTGGATTGTGGCATACATTATCAGTAAAAACTACCTGAAATCCCAAGGTAGTTTACTAGCCCACAAAATGTATGGTAATTGGTGTGGAATCTACACAACATTTACTTGATTTTCATTCCCTTAACTTTTATTGCAAATGAAACGAATACATGTATTAAAGGGCACAAGCTGAATTTGTTACGTTTTTTGGGCATAAAATACAGACTCTGAAAGGCATAAACTCAGAAGTAATATACGATGTCGGAGGTACAAAATGTACTGTATTGAATTGTTGCCATGATACATTGCAAGCTTCAGTATTTACTGAAATACACTTCACCATCATTTGAAAATTGCAAGTCCACTAAAGAAGGTTGGTGTGGAGAGTTTCTTGAGATAGTTTGGGGGTTCACACTAGACAAATTGTGTTGACTCTGAGATGACTCTTAACTCAAAATCACAGAACAAATGTGAACAGTTTAAGTTAATCCTGAGTCGGGTTTGGTTAATAGGCCTGAAGAAAGAAGGGACTTCAGACCAAACCAAGCCAAATCTCTGGGCTACATGTAGGTAGAACTCTTACATCTTGTAATTCTATAGGCATATAAAAGATCCGATGTCATAATTTAGTCTATGTATACATAATGCCAATTCAAGAAAACCCCGATTACGTCATTAAGTGTACCATGTATACTATACTAACAATGCCAAAAGACAATTTTTAATGCCATCAAAGACATTAACATTCCACTGGAACAGTTTAATTGTTGTTTTATGGAAGTATTTTCACCTGTATTAAAGAGCTAATAAACTCAGATTGTGTCACTTTCACAACTCAAAGAGTGTTACTTTCACAAATATGCCTGTAATATGGCTATACATATCGTTAAATGCTTTCATCTTAAATTATAGACAGTGGTTTCCCCTTCTACTGTCTAGCCTTAAAGTTACCTGTATTTCTCATCAAACATACTATTCAATGTAATCACATGTACATGATCCTGTCTATACCTTGTATATACGTAACACGATAAATCCAGCTTATTATAGAAAAGTGTTCCAAGTTACTCTCTTTATCGTAAAAAAAACTACCTGTATTTCTCATCAAACACACAAAACATATGTGTATCTGACTTATCACTGCTCATTTCATGTAATGGCATGTTTCTTATGTCACTTGAGACTTGTGATGTATGTCTATTACGTGTATGGAAAGCTTTAAATAAAACTGTAAGACGTTACGAATGAGGCAAGCAGTGATGCTATCTATAGAATGCCGCATATGCTGCTATTATGGCCTGCACTCACAGAGACTGTTCAGCTGCACAAGTTTCAGATATTTTCTTATTATATGAAATATTTGTCCTCAAATGACCTTGTGACGTTCTGAATTGTGTATCACTGTTTGAGGTATATTCTGCATCTGTCATAGTTTATATCCGTATGATGGATTTTATATCAAGAGCTTATCATTGTTTATGTTTTTTCAAGGGCTATCCGCTTACAATCGATTTAAATTATCACTGTTTATTTCTTCCATAAAATGGCAAAGTTTACAACTGAAGTGCTATTTCAGTAAACATCATACAAATTCACTATACATATTGCAACTTATTCACAATCGTATCAACATTAACAATGTTTGATTTTGGTGGTTAAACATTCACAAACAATGTAAAGCATACTATCAGTGAGTTAGTCTTCCAGCTGTAAAAAATTTTCAATAATGTAAATGTTTTGAATATAGTAAGTCTAGAATCTGTACATGTCAGCCCGTTTTCTACAATCTCTCTCCCCACTGTATAGTTAAATGGCTTTCTCCAGCATGACATTCCATTCCGACAGCGGTAGTTTTAATGCTGTGAAATGTAATGACGTTATCGCATTCTCACGTTACTTACTTTACGACTGGCGGTTGAGTTTGTAGTAAACTGAATGAAGTAAACAATTACAACTGCCTGTCAGTGTGTGATGGATTACTACTGACATGCGCTGTTCACCCTTTCCCCAGCAGGAGATTTAACTAGATTTTCAGGAGAATTTGTCCATTTGACTATACATGGAGTGAGAAGTTACAGAAAACAAGCACACACGTATTGTTACTAGACTTATGATATACAGCGAGGCTGATGACTGGTATTAACCAGTTAAGTACTGTCTTTCATTGAAAGAATCTGGTAAGATGAACGATAAAATATAAACACTCACAGTAAGTGTTGTCTTTAAACTTTAAGATCCAAGACAAGAACATATCATTTAAGACATCTTTACCTAGGACTATGATAAATTTGATGGGGAATCCCTGTGAAAACTACTGTTCAACTCCGGTAGATTTTACCTACTTACAATTACCATTCTTAACAAAAACACTGGTTATACCACATAGTTGACATGATATCCAGTCCAACATTACACACGTACAAGTACACATGACATACAAGACTTCCAACCAACGGTGAAAACCAGAAAGCCGTGACTTATTTCGTAATGTTCAGTAACTTATCCCAGGGTCTTCCTCCACTGTGACCCCATGTCGTCAAATTACACAAACTATCATATGACTGACATTATCGGCAGTAACTGTGCTCCCATACTATCTATTATTGAATGATAAAAATAGCTGTACTCAGTAAATATTTGTTAAATATGGCTTGAATCAGCTGTTTCTCCCTTGTCAATTCATTCTAAACAAAGCCATGACATGAATTAAAGTCTACTTGTACAGGTATTTACCAGAACATATTATTGAAAAAGTTTCCCTATGTTTGCACGTCAAAAAAGGGAAGAAAAAAAGTCTAAAAAGTGCAAATGCAGCTGGGTACACATGTGTGTGACAATTATATCAAAACTGACAGCACATTTGTAGTCTGAACTAAATCAATCTACTGTTCAAAAAGTTTAACTTTCAAAAGTTGTTTTTTTGTAAATATAAAGAATCATACATTATGACTGAAACTTTAAAAAAAAAAAAAAGTATTACATCACACTGGTTGAGCATGTTTGTAAATTTACTTATGCGTTTACCTGTATCCCATAACAGTTTTGTCACTACTGGTATATTGAGACTCATAGTGACAAGGCCCCCTAAAATCATTCATATTTCTCATGCTTGTACAAATCCAGGAATAATACAAATGTTTGAAAAATTGAATTATGGGTTTACTAATATCCCATAAGGGTTTTGTCATTTAAATACTGGGAAATAATGGTATATTAAGACTCATAGTGACAAGGTCCCTTAGATCATTCATATTTGTCATCCTTGTACAAATCCAGGAATAATGTCTAAATGTTTGTCAAATTCTCAGTACCTGCAACAGCATTTTACTTCATGCTAGAGGGTCAAAAATAGAACAAGAAGGTCAGCTTACTGTTACACGTACCTCTAGTAATGCATGTGAAGCACATGGAACGGAAGTTATGGGTGCGACTGAAAAATAGAATAGTCCTTATTTTTTATGACTCACCTAGGTGGTAGAATTCTATTACAGGTAAGGTGAATTCCTGCACACCACCCTAAGTACACAGATATATATTTGATTTATCCCTGGGAAGATAGAACAAACTAATCCAGCTGTACCTATACTACTGTCAACAGTTAGATTACGATAAAACCAAAGTAAAACCCTCTTAATTTAAACCCTTTTATTGGGTTTGTTTCAAACTCATCAAATAAAGTAAATTAATTTGTTATTGCAAAACATCTCATCTGCATATATTGAATCATGTTATGAAATGATATGATGTACATGTAAGAGATATTTCAACACAACTTGAACTTTTTAGAAGTACACCAGACAATGAGAACTATTTATATTATCATAATTGTGAAACATCCATTTCAGAACTTATCCAAAACAAATAAGTCATATTAAAATCATTATTAATGTATTTGGATTGAAAATACTATATGTTTACCATGGAAGATAGAAAACTATGGAGCTATGATGCAGCAAGACAATGGACTGCTAAAATAATAAATTTCATGTTGTTGTTTTTCAAGAAGCGCTACCTTCAGTTTTAGAATGATCATGTAAACAGGGATTTTTAGTCATGACTTTGGTGTATTTATTTTGGATACCAATTACACTTAAACAAAACAATTCTTAGCAAACCCTTGGCCATATTTTGTCTTGTACTGCAATTGTAATAGTGAAGTTACCTCATTGGAATCTACTTTTTTGAAGTGACTACCTAGCTTTGGACTGCAGTTGTTATGGCTTTATCAGTGTTGCTATGGTCTTTTTAAATATCTTGTTCTTTTTTTTAGAATCGTTGCTTGCATCCCTTCACATACACTTCTCCAGAAAAACCTACTGAACTGTGAAAGATACATCGAGTTGTTCACCCCTATCAGGCTTCTTAACCACGTGACTGCTGGCTGATACAGTGATAGTCTAGATCCTGACGGACCACATTCCGATTTTACACTACATTATCTTCACACATTACGTCTAGTCAAATTGTCTTTACTCAGGGCGATAAATATGGTTCAACCACATGCTGGGCGAAGCGCAAACGGAGCATATCAGTAGTAATCCATCACAAATTGACAGGCTGTTGTTAATATTCATTGCTACAGCTGGACTGATATGATATGCAAATGTCCAACTAAACTCCACCTCCAGTCTGCTTAAACTAAAATCATGTGGGATGCAACAACGTCATCATGTTTTTATGAACACTGTGGGGGAGGGAGCACAGAATTCTGTGCGAGACAAATGACATTGACTAGACGTAATGTGTGAAGATAACGTAGTGTAAAATCGGAATACGGTCGTCAGGAACTAGACTAATACAGTGATAGCGTGGCATGAATGTTGTATTTTATAGACTAAACCCTACCAGCATCAGTACAATTAAGACTATATGTCAACTAAATGGATTTTTAGACTCATTTGCACACTGTTCAAAATTATATTGAACACTGTCTTCATATTATTTTTTTTACATTACACTCAAAACAAAACAGTGTTATTAAACACTGTAAACATGTATGTGTTCTGCACAAAACTCAACTTATTTATTTATTTATTTATTTATTTATTTATTTATTTATGGAATTCACTCCAACTTGAAATAAGGACTGAAGACAGGACATATTCAGTCACAGTTTTAAAGACACCCTTATTCAGTTTTTATACTTGCTTTGTTCCAATATTTTATATTTCTAATACAATATATTTTAGACTTTATGTTTTTGTTGATTTTCTCCGTGTTTGTGCTGTTCTTTTCATTCCTTTTTGTTTATTTTTTAAAATTTTGCATGTAGGTGTACACATCATAACTAAATAATAACAATAACAACTTCACGCCACATCAAGCACACTGTCTTTCACGGATATTGAAAACACTTTCTCACTATTCAGCTAGAGAACATTTCTGGCTGATTTTGATGTCCATGGTGATGTTTGACGTCTCCTAAGAACTCCAATGTGCGATCTACATCCTGATTTGACAAAAACCTTGAGGGTAATGTTGATTTGATGACAATCAAATACGTTGGATATTGTAGAGTGCTTTCATTATGAAGCACTGATAACAGTGATTTGTAACTCTTTTAATGTGATAGACAATATAGCTTTTTGACATTCTAACTGATAAAACTATACCTCTTCTGAAGTTCTGCAATGTATGTAAAGGGTTCATTTTCAATCACGGGTCAGTTTCTCGACACTTCCAATATGTATCAAGCCATCATTTTCATGAATACAGCCCCCAAAATGCAACTATTTTCAATAACACAGTGACAGATTTCTTTCCTGTATATTCATAATACCGTAGGCAAACGTTTATAGGAGATGAAATATCTGTAATACTCTCTAAAATGGTAGTTTCATAGGCGTTATATGAGTTGTGTGAATGTGTTACACGTTCAAAGTCATCTTGCAATGAGTGTCATCTTAATCCAACCCCTATTTATATGTAGAGTAGGCCTTTAAGAAAAATTTGGGCACACTCTCGTCATTGAATTTTTGTAACATCTTCAGGTTTACTATCAATTTATTTTCAACGTATGGCTATACGCATTTACATTATAATTATTGTAAGGCCTCATTTACGTTATGAAAATAATTTTTGAAAATGCCAAAATTTGAAAGATAATATTTCATTTTAAAAATGTAGTCTATGTAAATGCAGTCTATGTAAATGGGCGAAAATGAAAACATTCAAAAATGGCATCATGTAAATGACTAAAAACTGAAAACCAAAGACCGGAATTGATTGATGTAAAATACTTGCGCTTAAATCATTTCATTATGTTTGCTTGTGTACAACAGCATCATATTTTACTTATTCCATGGTGTTTCTGTGTAAACAGTCAAAAAACGCTTGATGGCCTATCATGTACATGCATAAAAACATAACAAAATACAAACGATACTAACGTTTTCATTTGAAAACAGCGCTGTGTATTAAAACTGGGCCCAAGATTAATACAATTATGAGGGACTGTCATAAGACAGTGTATGTAATCTCTGCAGGAAAAGAAATTAACGTGAAATTTATGATTCAATATCACTATAAATTTGGAAAGCAGACCCAAGTTTTATTGGCGACATTGACCTTTGACCTCTGTGAATATACATGCATCATAAACATTTTAAAGCAGTATTTAATGCCATAATATATTACTATAACCTTCGCATACATTTTAAGAGTACATTACACATTACAAATTACCATCGACACATTCATCAATGAGCATTTTAGTATTGAATATATTCACATCAAAACCTTTCTAAGTGCAAAGGTTGTCACTTCATTTTTCTATTTGTGAATGAAGAATAGTTCTCAGTATGGGTTGTAATACACTGTAACTGTATGATTTACATATGAATGGAAAGTGTCACAGTCAATGTTCAATTACAGGAATTGATATGTGAATTGTGGATGTACAGTGCACAGTTAATATGTGTTAGGTGAAATATATACGTTGTACAATACACCAATGAAGATTCGTACTTTTACGTTATATGAACTGTAAGTTGTACAATGCACAGATGAACATTCATACTTATATTTCTAGGTTATATAAACTATATAAGTTGTCCAATGCACAGATGAAGATCCATACCTATACATGCAGATCATCATATGAACTATACAAGATGTACAATGCACAGATGAAGAATACATTGAAAATAGTTGGAAACCTCCTCTTACGGATGACCGAGCCAGAAGTTAATATTAGTTGCATGTCAGTGCTGTCCCTTTAATATCTGTAATAACGTCTAAACAACATTACATGTGAAACTAGCCAAATTAATCAGTTCACTTTAACTACATATGCTGCCAGCATCAGACATAAGTACAGGTGTGCACTGCATAGTAAGTACATCTGTGTTCAACTTTGTAATCACTTCAAGGTATACAATGTTATGACTTCTCTATGTTTTTCCCCATGTCATTGATCCACATACATTGAGATCAAGCATTTAGCCCTTAGCATATGGAAATTAGTTGAATTGGGAGAATGTATTCCCTAACTATCCATACTAATTGTACTAAAACATGGAAAATACATCATACTAAATAGTGATATCATCATATTGGGAATACAAATGTAGTTCAATAGTGTACACTTTTCATATTTGCATAAAATATTCACAGTTAAATTTAGGGTAAATATTCATATGAATATATGTATTCAAGGGGAAGGCCATTCCAGGAAAATCAAGTCATTTTCACAAACTATGGGTTCTGGAGAGTCATTTCATGATTTTACATCACCTGTGGTTACTTGCGATTTCAGAGACACATTAAGTTGATCGTGTGCCTTTATAGGGTATCTTTGCTATTGGGCTATTGCATCATGGGAGTCAGCAGAAGTAATTATTCATGGTTGAACACTGAATATTCATGAGAGATGTAATACACAGGTGTATTGGCAATCAGGGTTCATGTCTGAAATCACAAGTATCTGTAGGTGATACAGATTCATGACAGCATGACTCTCCAGAACCGATTATTTATCAAAATATCTCCATTTCCTGGAGTGGTGTTCCCCTTATATAGAAATCAAAATATTACATTTTGTATATCAGATACACATGATCAGGTGATGATATAAATAAAAATATCATTATCCACTTTCTCATATTTTGATCTGGTCTGGCATGCAGAGCATTGCTAAATGCAATATTAGTAGCAGAGCGTTACAGATGTTTCATCCATGGAATTAGGCGGTCACAAGTTGTAACTGGCAGTTTCATGCTTTTGCAATCTTCACTCATCTGAAGATCACTGAAGCATGAAACTCCGAGTTACTACTTGTGACCTCATACATATGTGTGTAATTCTCTCTCTCTCTCTCTCTCTCTCTCTCTCTCTCTCTCTCTCTCTCTCTCTCTCTCTCTCTCTCTCTCTCTCTCTCTCTCTCTCTCTCTCTCTCTCTCTCTCTCTCTCTCTCTCTCTCTCTCTCTCTCTCTCTCTCTCTCTCTCTCTCTCTCTCTCTCTCTCTCTCTCTCTCTCTCTCTCTCTCTCAAATTAACTTATGAATTATTTGATTACGTTACATGTTTATCAAATAAGAAATATGCAAATTGACCTTTCAAATTAGATTATGCAAAGTACCTGCTGTTAATATGTAATATGCAAATATGATTCAATTATGTAGAACATAGAATGAAAATAGTGTTCAATTTCCACTCCTAGCATTCTATATCACATATCATATCATATAATCATATATAGCATATCGTATATAAAATCATATCTTATATCAGATCAGATCATATATCATATCATATCATATCATATCATATCATATACTAGTATCATATCAAATGATTTAATGACAATTCAGAATACAGCTTGAATTAAAAAGCTTATAAATTCAAACTGCGTCGCAATAAGATTACATATACAAGGTTATTACGAGATATCCTAAAAGATCTTGAATTTCAGACAACAGTCTTTTAGCACCTGAGCAGGGATAATTGTTGTTGGTTATTAGGAAACCTCATTCTAAGACGTGAGAGAAGTGGCTATCATATCATCTCACTAATACTATCTTTTCTGCATTCACCACATCTTGTAGTTAAAAGACACGATAAGCATCTTGTTGCCATTTCTGGGGATTTTCCATTGCATACAAGAAATCGAGATAGGCATCTTGACTACATATCTCAATTTAACACGCAATCTGCATTGAAAATTTATCATCAAAGAAAATCATCAATGTCTGTGATTGAAAAGGATCTCTTCTAGAGTATCAAGATGAATATCCTCTCTACCAATGCCAGGCTTTTCATGTTAATAACATGTATTCTGTCTGCCTATTTTGTTAGGCTTCATAGAAATGCATGTATTTTAAACCTACACGAGCTGCAATTGGAATACTTTTTGAAACTACTCTGTGCCATATAATGACTTACTCAGGATGCCATACATCCTATACACAGTACTGAATCACTTGTGGGTAAATGTATTTATGCAGCCATGCACATAATACATGTATGGTATGATAAATCCAATCAATTTTGGGTCCACACCAGATAACAATTTTGATCTGTTACTGAATAGACAAAATGGATATAAAATGAAGGCTCAAAATTAACTTTTTTCTTTGGTAGTCCTAGTGGGCTACCAATTTTAGAAAGTGGTACCCCAAAGATGGTGACAATATTGTCCTATATTCTTGAACTGAGTTCCTCTACTAGAAATATGTCCGTTATTAAAAATACTTTTATGTTCGTAAATCTTTCATCCTTAAATCATCACATCATCAGTGGTAGTCCGAGTGGGCTACCAGCTGCAAATTATTGTAGCCCCATGACTTGGTAGTCAGCAGACACAGGACTCCTGTTCATTTAATTTCAAGCCCTGAAAATATGTGTAGATCTCCAGTTAACATGTACAGTGTCCGTAATTAAACACTTTTCATTGAATATATTGTTGGTTGTCTGATCAAAAAAATAATAGACCGGTTAAATCTAGTACAGGTTTAGGATTATTTTGTATACATTACATTACCAATATATTACCTCATTGTATAACCTTATACATCTATGTTTTTTCAGACTATAGCCTACATTGTACCTGCAGTAGACTTGAAGGACTATCACTACTACACTATTCTGCTATTGTAAATGTAATTTTTATTGTTTGAATTTTCGCTGTCCTCTTGTATATTCTGACTCCTATTTTGAGCTGGCCTCAAATGGTATTCCACTATTGACCGTGATTGGTCATTTTTAAATCGCGCAATCAGTATATGTAAATATGACCTGTCTCCCCACGTACATAAATTTCTCTTTAAATTTACACTAATGTTTTGCACACCTTATGCATATGGGGGGTGTGGCATAATACCAGCTGGAGATAGGAATGAGAGTAGACTAGGAATGACAGTGAAAATTTAGAAAAAATAAAATGTTAGTTAGGATAGCAGAATAGTGTAGTAGTAATAGTCCTTCTAGTCTACTGGTAGGCTATTCAGACGACTGACAGATACAGAAACCTTTCCTATTACACACACAGGTATTTGTACATAAACTTACAATAACAAAATAAACTATTTGTAAATCATTTGTTTGAAATATAGGTGGAGTAACATTAGAATTATTTCTTTTAAAATGAAAAGAATTCCTTTCAATGATTTGTCATCATCTACAATTACATCATCTGCTTTCTACAAAAACTTAACAATTTTCCACCTTTAGTACACAACAAAATTGCACTCAGACTGACCGACTAGTAGTACTTGTACAAATCTATGCATTCAATGAAACACACAGTACATCGGATAACATAGCCTATACAAAGTCAAGAAGGTGCGTTAGATGCTTCAAATTTGTAGGCGTATTTATATTCATCTTTGTATGTGACAACTTGACAAGCAATGTCTCCCTACTCGCCACAAAAATGCAGTAATTGAACTGTGTGATGAGTTAACTACAGTATCAAGGTGTGATTAATATGAGGTGTGTCCAGACCCTTTCAAGACAACACTCACCATGTATTATGAACATTACTTGTTTATTCCAAACGCCTTCACAACAGGACAGTGGGTGTTCACTTTGTCCTAAAATGAGTGTCAGCGCAGTTTTCAGCACAATCTGGTGACTAATTTTACCAGCATTAACATTACATTTGATTTTTGCCCTTTGCTTCCTGGTATAATTGCATTAATATTTCAAACATTGCCTGAATGAACATCCATTCTTGGTAGCCTGTTATTTTGGAATTCTGAGTATAAGGAACAACCACCCACTTTTTAAATCAACATGTGTCTTCACTCTAAATATAACCAATGTTAATATATCAAAAAGGTGTGGTTTCGTCAACACAGATTGTACAATTTTAAATTTGTTATAAGCAACTGATAAACTCCACAGGTGTATGTCTGTATTAATTACATGTATGGTATCCTTCTGTATCCATGGAGTTGTTTCTACTTGTATATAGACAGTTGCATAAATCAAATTATATTGCTGACACTTTGTTGTTAATGAACTACATGTAATTAGCTAACTGATTAATCAAATCAATTAATGAGAAATGCACCTCAGAAATAAACTCTTAAAACTTTTGCTGTTACTTGGAAGGGGGGGGGGGTTTATAAATCCATGGGTTTTGTACAGTGCATAAAACTGTGTACCGGTGTCTAAAAACGAAGGGTTAGTACAGTACATAAAACTGGGTACCCGTGTCTATAATGAAGGGTTAGTACAGTACATAAAACTGGGTACCCGTGTCTAAAAACGAAGGGTTAGTACAGTACATAAAACTGGGTACCTGTGTCTAAAAATGAAGGGTTAGTACAGTACATAAAACTGGGTACCCGTGTCTAAAAACGAAGGGTTAGTACAGTACATAAAACTGGGTACCCATGTCTAAAAACGAAGGGTTAGTACAGTACATAAAACTGGGCACCCATATCTAAAATGAAGGGTTTTAGAACAGTGCATAAAACTGGGTACCCCGTCTCTCTACAAGTACTTGCCATTAAGAATCTCAGGTCATGAAGATGGTGACAATACACACTACTTGAATTGGTAATCATACTTTATGGCTGACTATTAAACATCTCAAGTTGTCACCATACCTGATTTATGTAAAGTCAAACTAATCATTTGAAAGCAGGATCTGCCACTTTAAGACTGTTGAGAAATGTTCTGTAGTCACGACTTAATGCATGAATGAACCATTGGTTGGCAGAGGGGTTCTTAAGAACAGCAAAGAAATGTTACATGAATGATTGATTGAATGAATGAATGAATGAACTCCAATGCTAAAAGCAGCTATGTTTTTCAAATATCTCCTTATCATTTTTTCAATCATGCACACCTAGGGAAACCACTGAAGACATGTCATTTTTTTAAGACTTGGCCAGGAACTGATTCCTGCTTATGTTCATCAAGTTAATGAGATAATACATATCCCAGTGTAATATTGATGTCACAACAAGTATGGGGAACTAATACTCAGGTAATAGGACTTTTGGCCATGTCATAAATCCAGGGCTTGAAATTAGTTTTTAGCACAGGGTAATAATAGCATCATGTCTAGACGACTAAATTCATAAAGTAAGTAGTTTAGTAGACCAATGGAAATCAATACTATAGAATATTGTAGCTGAACCATTCCCATGGCAAAATCTAATAACCAAGCCTATAAGCATTAAGGCAGAAGGCAGAATGCACCTCAGGGATGAGCTTCAAAGTTCAATGAAAATAAAGGTTCTTCAATCTCTCCAAAGGTTTCATATATGGAAGCTTGCTTCCAAATATTTTCAATTATAAACATCAGAAATTTGGGAGTCGGTCGTCTTGTTTTCATGAAAATCATCAATCTTTCATTTTCCCATAGAGTTTCAGCATTTCGGCAGCCATATTGGATTCTAAAATGACTGAACTTCAATAACTTTTTGACCTCTATTTACAAAATTTGTACGGTGAGCGCTGATTTTTTTTCTTGATTTTAACTAAGAATGGGTTAGAATTTTCTTGAACAAAATAACAGAAAAAGTTTATTTCTGAGGCACAATTCATGTTAAATTGAAGGTCTGTACATGTATTTGAACTATATCATTCAATGATATTAATATCTTTCTATGTCAAATAGGACAGAATGGGATTCCAAAGTCATTCATACCCATATCACATATATGAATACATGCATGTGCATAGTAGTTAGACGAGTCTGTTTTGTAAATGTCATACAATTTATCTTTACCACCAACTTTAACAATAACTGCAATTAACTTACAATCAGCAGGGATCTAAAGATAATGTTAGTCTCTCTTGATGACATTTGAGATCAGACCTTACATCATTCCTTGAGGCTTGGGCAATAAGTTGTAATGTCAGAGTTAATGTTCTAAATACAACAGAGACCGGTTATCTCCTTAGCAATGGGCAGATACAGTGAGTGAGATGACAGTCTGTTTATCTTTCGGTACATCTCATATGACATGAAAAAGACATTGTTATTTCATGAGGAAAGTGATATCTTGTCTTATTGAAATTATATCACTGATGGTAGGAACAATTTGTGATAACTGCAGTTTGTTGTTTTATGCACGATTATTATTACAAACAGCAAAAACATATGTGATATATCTGGAAGGATATATCTGTCATAGGTATTAGTTGTAATGTAAACAAAATACTACATACCTGAAGTTCAAGTACGTTCTTTAATGACCTTAGCACTGACTGTGTAGGGTCAAATATCACTTTTTTAAACAAATGTCAAATTATCAAACAAAATAAATAAAACTTTTGTTTTGTCACCATGGAAGCATATGTAGATCTTAAACCATGGATTTCCTGATGTGTGCACAAACAGTACATTCCAGTGGACATTGCCATACGTAGTGATGAAGTAGTCTGTACCAAACAGTGGAATGGAGAAAATGTGAGTAAATACCGTTCACTATCATAAACTACCTGTTTTTTTTGTGGGTGCAAATATTCTAGAGTGTCACAACAAGTACAGGGCCCAGATTGTGAACAAAAGCCATTGTTACAAGACAGGGTTGAAAATTTTATCAAGCTTACTTGTTGTAAGGAAAGGAATGCTGTGAGGCATTTGGGCATTGCTATTTGTTGACTTCTAAAAACTGTGCAGAGTAAACACAGAGAGGATTGTGTCAAACAAGTGATACACAGCAGTTTTGTTATGTCCGTCTACAGTCTATGAAAGGAAAGAGGAACACACACGTACGGTTGTAACTTGTATGTCTGCTAGGAATTCTCAAATTAGTTAATAGAGATGTGGGGAAATTAATTCTTGTATTTTAATAAATGTATGTACTGTACTGATAATGATATCATAGAACTGTTCCAATACATGTCTGCTAATAAAATCAAATACAGATATTCAAATATAGTAAATGTACAAATTAATATTGACATTACAGACAAATTTATTATCAACAGCACAACTGCTGCGACACTGATACAATCAATATTAACATGTACATATATTTCCTACGGTTCCTTTAACACTATGTTATTATTATCTTAAATAAATCAAGATAAACACACTGGCCATGCTGTGAGAGAATGCAGACACACAGCATACAGTGAAGATGGTCTTTGCCCCACTTGGCACACCTATGTAATCTAGGTATATTTATTGCCCAGGTTCAGACTCAACATCATTACCTTCCGTGGCCTAAATTCCACAGTTCACAACATTTACAATTGGATTAACTGGACTGTTTTTAATATACAACTGAAGTCTTCACATAGCTCCTTATCAAATGTTTTTTTCATGGAGGTGATAGAGGGATAGAATTACACTGTGTTTGCTGACATGTAAAATAATACCGGGACACATGACCACATAAAACTGGTGATAAAGCTATCAAAATTGGGGGAACTTTTTCCATAAAATACTCCAAAAACTAAAAACTCAGAAGACGACAACTACATACCTGAGTAAGGTCACCTGCTAGTTCCCATTAGAAAGTGAAATAGCAAGCATAGCTTGTTGTCTCATCAACAGCTTACGACAATGTGAAATTGGAAATACCCACTCCTAACAGAAGTGAACCTGTGACACTATATTCAGGTGTATGTTAATAATTAACAGGAACAATAACTCCCTAGATGCATGACTAGTTTACCTTGTCATTTCACGATACAAGTCAGCCTACGCACACTGCAAACATACTGCCCCCAAGCTGATTCATCTAAAATATTCAGTGAGACAACAACTTCTTCCCATCTATATCATAAATTACTTTTTAATATGTGGGAATGAATTTTCGGAGACACCGGGTTCATAGTCATGCAAAATAATAGGACATATCAACTGAAAAATTTCGGAAAACGAGTCCCAAAATAATTGATTCTGTGAGTAGAAATGTTCCTTTTTCATAACTTATGTTATTCTACTTACTATGACCACGGAACCTGTCGCATAAATTACACGGTTTGTCCAAAAACATCATTAATTCTACAGCGACTTTGATTTTCAAATGCAAACAAATGTACTTTATATGTTTAGACATAATTTACTTTCACTGAGTAGTTAGCTACATCTTTATCTCTTTACAGTGGTTGGTAGATTCCACAGTTTACAAGGCTGTTTGAGAAACTTGATATCTTTGATTTGCAGTAATGATCATAACATACATCCATACTATGTCTGACGTACAGTAACAAGCTAAAAGCATTGAATGATTGATCAGATTATAAACTTCTATGAAAAGTTTGAGTTTGATAAGACAATGTATATTTATGACACACAGTTGGTAACGACTGATTAATTGATTAGTTGACTGATTGATTGATTGATTGATTGATTGATTGATTGATTGATTGATTGAATGATAGGTTAAATTATTAATTAATTAATTGATTAATTAATTGATTGGTTGGTTGGTTGGTTGATTGGTTGATATATTAATTTTAATTATTTGGTTGGTTGGTTGGTTGGTTGGTTAGTTGGTTGGTTGGTAGGTAGGTATATTAATTTTAATTGGTTGGTTGGTTGGTGGTTGATTGGTTGGTTGGTTGGTTGGTAGGTATATTTAATTTTAATTGGTTGGTTGATTGGTTGATTGGTTGGTTAATTTATTTATAGATTGATTTAAAATATTTAATTTGATGAGACCATCTACTTCCAAATGATGGAACTGCAAATACCAAAGTTGGACGGTACAATGTATGCAAGATTTCTTTTCAAATTTTTTACATGTACTTACAAAAATCTCCACAGCAACGACAATTAACTAAAATTTCCTACAGCTAGTTTTGAATCTAATGTCACAAACAAATTACAATGATCGTAAATCAACAATATTTCATATTTTTCATATTGCACCTTAATTCTGCCATGCATTGAAAACAATATCATAAACTGAATTTGGTCACCCAAAACAACAATTCAGTGTTCACTGGACTGAGAGCACACTAAAACTCAACCCTTCCTTTCATCCCTTTTTAAAATTTTGTTATTTGGAAAATATAGTGATTTCCTTTTTCAGATACATGTACCTTACTATTATATATTAGGACATCAATTTGGTATATTATATTGTAAAAATTCACTAAATAGACAAGGACACACATGCACGCACACACGCACATACACACACACACACACGCACGCACGCACACACACACACACACACACACACACACACACACATACATGTACATACATGCATACATACATACATACATGCATGCATGCATACATACATACATACATACATACATACATACATACATACATACATACATACATACATACATACATACACACACATACATACACACACATACATACATACACACACACACACAAACACATACATACATACATACATACATACACACACACACACACACACACACACACACACACACACACACACACACACACACACACACACACACACACACACACACACACACATACATACATACATACATACATATGGGTACATACAAAAATATGCACTACAGACAATGTAAGGTTTGTAATTTGACCACACAATAAATGTATATCATCTCACTCGAAGCACACAAAACAAATCGCCTTTCTTTTCACAGATATCATTTCATGTATTCACAGGGACCACATTTCATTCCATAAATATGGCTACATGTGTGTTTCTAACTATACCTCATAAAGCATGAGTATATATATCGGAACAGTAATTATATCTCCGAGTGCACTCAGATTACAAATTACAAAGACATCATAGGCATCCTGTAGTACTAGGTCGATATCATGATATATCCATTCATACAAAGTGACAAGGCATTGAAAACGAAAACACAAATGGGGCCTGTGATCACTATGGGATATAACTTGTACTATTTGACTAGGAGCAAGCTGTATTTTCATTACGTAGTGAATCTGCACAAGGCTTTTGTGTAGACTATCAAGAACATAAAATAATTTGTCATCCAGCTGACATCTGACAGCACAATAAATAGAGGGCTTTTCTCCTTCCCCCAGGGTACAAGAAATAGTTAACCTTCAAGTGTCCCTAAAGTATCTGGTAAATCCAAACAAAATGTGGAGCTGAGTAACTTTTTTAAGTTCATTCCCTCTTGTTACCATTCAGTTAACTTCAGGGTTATTGACTACATCTTTGCACAAACATGTTTGTAGTCAATAGTGTGACACTAAAATAATGTTGATCAGACTCTCCATTCACTTGACTTACATACTCGGTTACTCACCTCGGTGTTGTTCGCCATCGCTAACGTCATATACATACGTACTCCACACCGGTAAACGCATTTCTAGTAATTCATTGAACCATTTACTCCCGGGACGTAGCATTTTAGTCTGCACTACTATACATGTATTAATGGTACTGTTGTAACGATATGAAGGTCTCGACACACTACCTTTTGTTTTCACTTCTCACTAAAATCCTTTATATGGCATGACGTCAATACACTGTGAATGGACAGGAAAATTCTGACATGTGCGTCTTAACTATTTGCTGCCTTTCTATTTGTTACTTAGATACCGCACCACCAGGGAAGTTTAAACACTAGAGACAAACCTACAACATTGGCTGCAGACTTCTGTTCACCACTCCTGAATGTCTTAACCTATCATTGTTGGACTAAAAACCTACAAACTTTTATAGTCAAGTTAACGAAGACTAAGCAATTGTCCATATGAATTGTTTGACAGAATGGGATCATGCTACTGATTCATCCTTGTATTACTAATACATAGTAGGTCACGGCCGTGTGAGGCCACATTAGAACCATTGTGCATAACATATGTATTGTCTTGGCCCACATATATATATATCCACCTTCCATGCAGAATACTTTGTCTCTCTTCAATCCTCCACAATAACATGTGGTGTTTTTGTAAGCGACTGAGGTTCAACTCAAACACAATAACTCTGCTTATCAGTATTTATGGAGCAAGTTTCCACTTCCACTTACATGTATGTGTGGTGAGCTGTGATAATTGTTACTGGTTTTCCAACTCTCTTATCAGACAGGGTTCTAGAACCTTTCAAAAAACATTGACACATAATACAAACGCATGCATAAAATACTTCTTGCCAATACTTGACATATTTTCCCTTATAGAAATAAGCTTTGGAGAATGGAAAATCCTAATAACAATGGAATAGTTAACGCTGACACAAATTTGTAGTATATACAATTGCAACAGTCTGATTGAAAAGAAAATGCAAGTGAAAGAAATAAGGACAAAAACACTGTAGATTTTAACATACAAAACCTTTGATGTTTGAAGTAGGTGAAATGACAGGGGTCATTACTGAAATGCTATTATTTACTCACAACAGCAACCATTACCATGGTTACCACAGGACCACCAAGAACAAGCTTCTTGTAAATCTATGAAACCCTTTCATGAAGAGTTTGAGCATACCATGATTCAGCAATTATCTCTAAAATATTCTCAAATAACGGAAAAGAAAAAGTTCCAGAATGTTTTCCTGCTTCACACTAGATATATAGCAACAGATACAAGTAACAGCAATTATGATTTGGTAACTCTATGAGTTCAATCTCTACGGGATACAAAAAATACTTTTGAAAATTTGACAATGGAATTCCATTCAACTTTCATTATTACACAGTACAAAGTACATCTCTTGTGTGTATAAGAAGATGCTGAGATATTCTTTCCTGATATTTTTTTCACTACATAGAGAGAAAGAGAGAGAGAGAGAGAGAGAGAGAGAGAGAGAGAGAGAGAGAGAGAGAGAAGGGGTAGAGAGAGGGGGTAGAGAGAGGGGGAGAAGGGAAAGAGAGGGAGAGAAAGAAAGGGGAGACAGACAGACAGACAGACAGAGACAGACAGACAGACAGACTAACATCTGACAGAAAGACAGAGCATCAGAGACAAAAACAGAGATACACAGAAAGACAGACAGACAGACAGACAGACAGACAGACAGACAGACAGACAGACAGAGCATCAGAGACAGAGGCAAAGCATAAGGCAGACAGACAGACAGACAGACAGACAGACAGACAGACAGACAGACAGAGCATCAGAGACAGAGACAGGCAAAGCATAAGGCAGACAGACAGACAGACAGACAGACAGACAGACAGACAGACAGACAGACAGACAGACAGACAGACAGACAGAGACAAAGCATCAGACAGACAGACAGACAGACAGACAGACAGACATACATACAGACAGACAGACACAGACAGACAGACAGACAGACAGACAGACAGACAGACAGACAGACAGACAGACAGACAGACAGACAGACAGAGACAAAGCATCAGACAGACAGACAGAGACAGGCAGGCAAAAACTGGCATATGACAACTACAACTCCAATTGAGACAAAACAAATCACTTCCTATCAGTAGCAATCAACAGATATCATATCGACAGTGACTATCCACAAATGTCACGAGAACTGTTTTGTGAACATATTTTTCTAATCCATTTAGCCAAATTTGAAAATAACTCCAGACAAATCTCTCGTTTACATACAATTATAATAATAATGTTGGTTTTTATATAGCACTTTCCCACTCTGTGCTCAAAGCGCTTTACAATTATTACCCCTGGCACGGATCTATAGCAGCACACTGGCCCTTTTACTGGTACTTCCTCAACACCCTGGGGAGCATACATTTGTACAATCCATTGCAGCCTCTATGAGTGCATAGGATTAAAACATTCACATTGCAACCTCTATCCTACCAGGTCCCCAATCATACAGCTGGGTTGACTGAAGCACAATCGTGGTTCAAATCTTGCCCCAGAAACAAATCACTGCAAACGGCGCTCAAACCTGCAACCTGCAGATTCCTAGCCAGTTACTCTAACCATTTACCCATCATGACTTCACTATACCTGTCTAACAACAGAAGGAAATCTGTACTTTGTGTTTGAACCTTATGTTTTGCCTTCTAATACACAAGTCTGAGCATTTGTTGTAAGCAATCTACAGTTTACAGTCTTTTATTGAAGGACTTTGATTGAGAAGCTTGATACATGCATACACCAAATTGAATTTTGATGAATGTCATTACATTAACCTTAGTCCTTCCAATTCTCTGGTATGACGTCTTTTATGCAACTCCTTAATACAGTTTCTAATCAGGAGCCATATAAACATTCTGGACTAAGTGTCATTTGATGGCTTACAGTCAGGCATATAAATTAGGACCAATACAAAGCTCAAGTTGTTTTCTTAATGGTGAACGTATATAAAGTCAATTTTACGTGCAATTTCATATCACATCAAACACACAATCAATCTTTTCTTAAAGTTAAATCTCTCATAAAATTCTTATTTAAGTGTTGTTTCAAGGTTTCAAATCAAGCCTGCTATAGTACTAGCCTAGAGATCACAAAAGTACATGCCTATACAAGTTCTTTTTTTAACTGTGAAGGTGAACATGGAAATGGCCAGATATTATTCAGTTTCATCTGTGTAGGTAATATCATGTACAAGTAAGCTTAAACGATGCACTGCCCCAAAACACATGAGAGTAACCCATTAATTACTTAAAACCCTCTTCAGGTCAAGTCCATGTAAAAGATAATTGCTGTGACAGGAGTCATAATGGACTTCACATTGCTGATGGAGACCCGAGAAATCAGGTTGAACATAAGGATTTCATTTCAGACATTTTGGTGCCATACCAAATTTGTGTATTTAATGTAACTATACATGTAGTGAAATAGGAAAACTCCTGTACAGCGCTTCATGAACCCTGATAGCTTTTTACCTACTTGTACATCCTTCAAGACAGACTGGTCATGCATAAGAATTTGATTTCTCTGCTATCATATCTAGTTTGTTATCTATACTGTCCTATTCTATTGTATGGATAAATGATAAAACTTGGAATGACTGTCTTCCTGGCTAGCACGACAGACACTTCACGTAATGGTAGTACAATCAGGACAGGCAAAATACAAAAAAATGTAATTCTGCAATCACTAGATTTCGTAATGGTAAAATCAAGGAACACAAGGGAATAAGTGTGCATTCCACACCAGTATTCCCAAGATTTCAGTATGGTAAAATTAAGGAAAGCATGGGAATAATTGTGCATTCCACACCAGTATTCCCTGATTTCATAATTGTCAAATTAAGGAAAGCAAGGGAATAATTATGCTTTCCACACCAGTATTCCCAAGATTTAAGTATGGTGAAATCAAGGAAAGCAAGGGAATAAGTGTGCATTCCACAGCAGTATTCCCTGATTTCATAATTGTCAAATTAAGGAAAGCAAGGGGATAATTGTGCATTCCACACCAGTATTCCCTAGATTTCACAATCATAAAATCAATAAAAGAAAGGAAAAAATGGTGCATTTCAGACCGGTATTCATTTAGATACTTTCAATCAATGATTGCTAGAATCTTTAGATGTCCTACGTGATGTAAAGTGAATTAAACAAAGTAGTGAGCTGATAGATCATTTCAAATTCTCTCTTGTCAAGCTGACTTAGGAATGACATCTCCAGTAGCGTGAGCTGAACTCAGCCCTAGATAACGTAGACAGCTGGTGGCAAGTTTTCAAATACTGAAGTATCAAGCTGGTTTTTTCTGTTATCGTGACGCCTGCACCATTCACTTTTAAGACCTTTGCTGCACATACATGTACATGTGTAAGAAACATTTTTTTTTTTTTACTTGCAATCAATTTGATATTATCCATATGGTGCCCTGATAGCTTGATGTCTATTATATAGGCATAGGTTTTATATACGCATACATGTTTTGTTTTTTTAAATTAGTTTTACTTAAAGTTCAATTTCCTTGCATAAAATTTCTAAAGACTGAAGTGGTTCAGTCTAGCTAAACTCAAAATACACTGACATGATACACTAAAAGCTATTACCTTTAAATGATGTAAGGGTGTGGTACGGATCAGTGATTACTTGCACTGTTGCGTGTGCATACAGGTAGTATTTACACTGCAACGCTATACTGAAAACATTATTGCATAAATTATGAATGCAAATAAGATGTAAATGAGTGTGCGATCGTTTCTTGTGCACATACTCGTGTGATTACACAGTTTGATTGTTAGGGTGTGGTACGGATCCGTAATTACTTGCACTGGTACATGTGCATACGGGTGGAATTTACACTGCAACACTACCAAAACCATTATTACAAATGTATGCAAATAAGATGTAAATGAGTGTGCGATCGTTTCTTGTGCACATACTCGTGTGATTACACAGTTTGATTGTTAGGGTGTGGTACGGATCAGTGATTACTTGCACTGGTACATGTGCATACGGGTGGAATTTACACTGCAACACTACCAAAACCATTATTACAAATGTATGCAAAAAATATGCAAATGAGTGTGCAATCGTTTCTTGTGCACAAACTCGTGTGATTACACAATTTGGTTTAAGGGGAATTCGCTGTTTTGAATAAACATATGTAATAATAACAGAACCCCATGCATTGCATGAATGTCAGTGTGGTATTGGGGTATTTTCACTCATGTTTCACTGGTGTTTTCTGCTGCACTCCATGCAGAGAACACTGCAAGCACTTGTGCAAATACCGGTACCCCGAGTACACCACACTTGCACTCACGTCATGGGGTTCTGTCACAGTCATAGAATGTGTAGAGACACTTGGTTACTGAAACTGGTGTTGGTAACCAAGAAACTATATCAAGATGTCGTTATTAAAATTCTGTACAAAATTGCAGGACATGATTTAATATGTTTAAAGTGGCCATATGGACGAGGGTTTCGGTATTTACTTTGGATTTGCAATTTATAAAACTATTTTATCATATAACTTCCTTCTTGAAAAATTAATGTGAAACAACATGTGCCAAGTCCTTGTTTGTAACTCAATAAATTGCGAAAGATTCATAAATGTGTACGTACAATTACAAACTTTTTGCACATTTTTTCAGCTTTTAGCTATGTGTTGAGTTATGAACACAGACTTTAGCAAAGTTGTTTCATGATGATATTTCAAATAGGAAGCCATGATAAAATTGTTTTATGAATTAATATACCAAAATAAATATCCAATCCTCATCCATATGGCCATGTTAATACTTGGAACTACATATCGATATTTCCATTTGAATCAAAAGTAACTATCGAAACCCTAAGGGCTTAAGTTAGAGGTAGAGACCCTTTAATATCAGATGCTGGTTTCCTATCAGAGGTTACAAATGTACATGATGAAATAAACTGGTACACATTCAGATTTTCCAACGTCTCTTTTTAATAAACTTAACCTTCAGGAATCAAAGTTTATCTTTCAATTTGTACTTCACGTGTTTCTCCTGTGTCTGTTTACATGAAAAGGTCACAATAGTTTGGTCTATTTGTAAACATGAACTTGCCCTCAAACCACTTTGACTTTGGAATCTCCAGAAGTTGTGTTAAAACTTGTTTCGTAAGGCAGCTGAACAACATGATGTACAATATATCCAACTGTCCATGCATTAGTGTGTTTATTGTCTCTATATATATATATATACATGTACAGATACAATTGCCTGACCTGAATCAGAACCAGGTGTACCTTAGGTACAAATGTACAATGCCTACAGTGTACAAGCAAAGCATGGCTACAAAGAATGTGCCCTTGTACTGAGGACAGCACACAGTCATCAACACCTGACCACAATAGGAAATAACAGATCAACTATTCAACAAGGTTACAATGAGGGAGCTGTTGTTCTTTATCTGTTCAATTTCATGGCAGACTTGTCAACATAATCTGTGTCAATATTGTCAATTCTTTGTATATCTCTATACAAGCATACTTCAATCAATATACATTCAATGTACATCATACTCGGCCTCTGCAAATATATGTTTCACAACAAATGTAGATTTTCTTGTGAGTCATGGCAATTTCTCATACCTACAAATGTATCTAACTAATGCATCATGGTGGGGTTGAATTTGGAAATGATATCAAACTAGGTATTGCTACCAGCTGACAAAGATTATCAGCCTTTATGTTAGTATATACATTGATCTCTCAATAATGGTAACTCTATCAGTGTTTCCAAGGCTTGGTTACAAGGATCCATCCACAAGGAACTTGAAACTATGACAACGACTAGCTACATGTTCATGAAATTTGTTTCATTTCCTGACTTTTTAATCTGATTACAAACAAAAATTCCTATTCAAAAGAAATAAAATTTCTTGGAAACAAATCCCTCAATTTTTTTTCATACCACTTAAGGTGGTGACAAATCAAGGTCAGTGACAATTTCAGGATTTGCTTCCACCTAGAATTTGTGTGACTTTATGAGTAGAAATTCTTCATTTACTATAACTATTAACCTAAATGAATATTCCTTATTGCCTGATAACTTATATTCACAAAAGACAGACAGACAGACAGATAGACAGACAGACAGACAGACACACACACACACACACACACACATACAGACAGACATACAAGAGACTGACAGAGACACACACACACACACACACACACACACAGACACAGACACAGACACACACACACACAGACACACACAGACACACACACACACACACAGACACACACACACACACAGACACACATACACACACACACACACACACACACACACACACACACACACACACACACACACATACACAGGGTTATCTACATAAACAAACATACTGACACTGATAATAGCCATGGGTATCATTACCACCAATCCATAAAGCACATGTGGATAAAAAAGATAAGCCATGGATGTTTATTTTTTAAATAGCAAACTTTCTTCTGACCTTCAATTTGTAAGCCTTCCAACTGGACATGATCCCCTAGGCTAAGAAGTTAACAGGGTTGTGTATATGGTGTTATTTTGTTCACCATAGTCATGCACCACCCTTTCAACTACAATCTCACACTTGCAAACTAAAGCTGTTATGAACATGGCCTCTTGGTGGTGAGCTTTGGATGGTGCCATTAAAGAGACTGTGGTTTATGACAATTCTATTATCTGAGCTAAGCTGCCTAAGCAGCCAAATACAGGCATTCTTGTTTGATGGACATTAAATTCTGTGGAGTAATTGCAAGCAGAAGTATAGACCATTATACATTTCTGTCATATCACTGTAGCACTTAACGTGAAGAAGGTATAATTTTATCAAAAAATACATCAAGCTGTGGTTTTATCCAGGTGGCTACAATTTTAGCTCGTTTATCTGACAGTGTGTACTAGTATTTCACCTTTTTCATCAGATTAAAAATCCTATCAGTGATAAATATTATGTTCATGAATTTATCAATTTACAATACCAAACTTAAATGAAATGATAGAATATAGAGAAAATTTAGATACCAAATAAGTTTAGCATGAATAACAAAAATATCTTTGGTTAGAGTAGTGAAAATGTGGTCAGTCATCTACAGTCATGACGGCAGCAGTGACACTTGTTCATGAACAGAGCATTTCTTTTGTGATGGAAGTTATTCAAGGGGGGGGGGGGTTTAAAGGAAAAGCATACTAGCAATGGCTCTGTGATTTAGTTAAATAAAGTAAATTAAATGAAAGAATACTAGAGGCAGAGGTACATGAAGAAGACGATTTGTTTTTCATTTTTTTTAAAATCAACTCACCAACATCCCTGTACATCCTGAGTTAAAAGCTGTACGCCTGACATGATACAGTGGCAAGAAGATGCACGGCTTTCAGTACAATTTATACAAATTACAATGTATTCAAGTCAAGTAGAAATCAATGTCTACTCATTTCTGTGATTTGTCAGACAACCTTTATAACACACATAAATGTGTTTTAATGGCCTCAAGGGATTTCATAGTCTCTGACCTTTTGACTAGGGAAGATTCTTCTATTAATTTGTGACATGTGGTGTTCAGGCACATCATGGAAGTCAGTCAAAATACTGTTGAATCAGTATATAAACAAACCCATCAAAACTATCAACTTCATTCACTTTTCATTAAAATTATTCTTCCTTTTCAGTGGAATTACTAAAAAAAAAATGAAATCCACTGTTTATAGAATGTGAACATTTGCAGAATACTGTACATGGTTAGAAAGTACGTTTTTTTGTGTGTGTAGGCCTTTGAAAACAAATTTGTATATCAATGCCTGTTTTCTGCTTACACCTACATACATTGTAATATGGATAGAATGATATACACAATAAACTACGTGTATACATGACGTCTTGTCCACCTCACTTCCCGTTCATCACCATTTCTCTTGTGAAATCTTTGTCTTCATAACTGACGGCATAAAAACCCTGTCAAGTTCTATAGTATTGTGGCTTGGCTTCAATGACAAGAGTGACATCAAATATTTCCAAGACGGAATACCGGTAATTAGTTTTAAAGATGATCCATACACTGATACAGTGTGTTACAAAAACTCATAACAAAATCTGAAATGTCCCTGTTCTGCTCAGTAGTATCCCTGACACTTAGCTATCTGGCTTGAAAATGCCAGTATGTCAAGTCAGATAGCCAAGTCTCTGTGCTATACTGTCAAGCTAGTATATCAAGTCAGATAGCCAAGTCTCTGGGCTATACTGTCAAGTCAGTATGTCAAGTCAGATAGCCAAGTCTCTGGGCTATACTGTCAAACCAGTATGTCAAGTCAGATAGCCAAGTCTCTGGGCCATACTGTCATACCAGTGCGTTGAGTCAGATAGCCAAGTCTCTGGGCTAGCCAAGTCTGTGGGCTACATTGTATACTGTCAAGCCAGTATGTCAAGTCAGATGGCCAAGTCTTAGGGTTATACTGTAAAGCCAGTATATCAAGTCAGATAGCCAAGTCTCTGGGCTATACTGTCAAACCAGTATGTCAAGTCAGATAGCCAAGTCTCTGGGCTAGCCAAGTCTGTGAGCTACATTGTATACTGTCAAGCCAGTATGTCAAGTCAGATGGCCAAGTCTTAGGGTTATACTGTAAAGCCAGTATATCAAGTCAGATAGCCAAGTCTCTGGGCTATACTGTCAAACCAGTATGTCAAGTCAGATAGCCAAGTCTGTGGGCTATACAGTCAAGTCAGTATGTCAAGTCAGATAGCCAAGTCTCTGGGTTATACTGTCAAGCCAGTATGTCAAGTCAGATAGCCAAGTCTGTGGGCTATACTGTCAAGCCTGTATGTCAAGTCAGATAGCCAAGTCTGTGGGCTATACTGTCAAACCAGTATGTCAAGTCAGATAGCCAAGTCTCTGGGCTATACTATCAAACCAGTATGTCTAGTCAGATAGCCAATTCTCTGGACTATACTGTCAACCCAGTATGTCCAGTCAGATAGCCAGGTCTCTGGGCTATTCCAAACTCGCAAACCAGAGCTGTTAGGGCATGTACTGGATGATGCTGTAAAAGAGGCCGTGGTTTGCGACGATGGGGCTATTCTGTCAAGCCAGTATGTTGAGTCAGATGGCCACACCTGAATTGTTGTCACTATTACATTTTCTGATTTGTTGTCATTATTACTTTTTCTAATTTACTGACATTATGACAATTTTTTTATTTGTTTTCACATTAACATTTTCTGACTTGTCAATTATATTTTCTGATTTGTCATAATTGCATTTTCTGTAATGTTTCCTACATGTAGGGAAGACTATTTGTTTACATTTTTTGCTTCATTTTCCATTCCTTAATAGTTTTTATAATATTCTCTGATAAGCTTCAGATGTTTAATGGTTTCTGGCTATGGAAATCAATCTCCAAAACATAGTGTTTTGCCTCCAAATGAAGACTAACAATCTTACTTTGACAATTATTTGAAAGAGCATAACTATAGAATTACAAGCAACCATACAAAATACCAATCTACTTACGAGACAAACGAAACGATTAAACAAATTTTGGGGTTTATATGTCATATAACGAGAAGGCGCCAGCACTGAGTTTTTGATATATAATAACCAAAACAGGTTGCTTACGTAGAATACGACATAATAGACTGAAGAAACGTTCACAAAATGTTGTCCTAACAGTTTATTTGTTGTCACAAATGTTCAAATATTCTGTATTTTGTCATGTTTTTATCCATTGTATAAATTTGCGACTGACAATAACATCGTGACAAAATTAGTCGGAGGAAATCATGGTTTATTTGCTAGAATCTTTGACCTTGAAATCAGTTGATTTTTTAGCCCTTTGACATCTCATTGACCAGTTGACATGTTGTATCATTAGTGCTTGAGCAGAAATAAACATGGCTGCTAAAAATGTTTCAAACTTTTCTGTAATTGGTTGTATGTAAATTATCATTTTTTTCATTTCACAAGTGTATTATATGCCCAGATACACTGCAAATCCAGGCCCCTGATTGGTTAAGTGGGTCTAGCCATATTATAAATATATATACCGGTACTGCAGCCAAACAATTAATTCAACTCAAAATGATACATTTTTTTTCTCATTAATTAATTCTATCTATAGACAAACAACTAGCCTAAATCACACCAGTTTTTTTAATTAGCACAAAACAATGAAAAACATATTGCAATATTATCTCCCCCACTCACACTATTAGAAGTCCTTGTTGAAGCATTCACAGAACATGCAGAAGTAAAACATAGTTCACATTTATTGCCCTTTATTGTACTTCATATATTGATAGCAGAATAAGCCATTGCAATATAATGCATCTGTTTTGTAAACAGCCAATCCAAAGGCCAATACTTGACAATAAATGTAAATGGTTAGAGGAAGTAATTAGGACTGGAGGAAGAGACTAGTAACCACTAATTGATTATCAAGTATTAACAGCTACTGATCCAACAACAACAATATCCAAGACAGTTTCTACCCTAAGCCTAAGAAAACAGCTGATTATCAAATCCGTCCACATTTCATTATGAATTGAATTAGTGACATACATGTATACATTTCACCTTTATAATAAACATGGTGAACTTGAATGAAAGGTGACTATACACTTGAAAGGTGACTATATACTTGAAAGGTGACTATACACTTGAACATGATTGAAATAAAATATTGTATAAGGTTCTAATGAAAGATAATTTTTTTTGCATGAAATTTGTCAACTGTATATACCATGTACACATGCATACTCAAGAATCTCTGCCAAATATGAAATAGATAGAGAGCCTTGAAATGGACAGTTTCAGTTTAGAATGGACAGATTTATGAAAGTCTGCATTTGTCATGACAACATTACAATGAACATGTATTAAGTGTAGTTATAGTGGATAGGTGGGGGTGGGTGTGGGCTGAGGGAGGGAAGAGTCCAAAACTGAAGGTATCATTAGATTCAGTCACAATAATGCTATGTTACATATATGCCTGAAGGGTCTTGGAGTTTGCGATATTACTTGGCGCTACAGGTATCAGGTATCCACAAAAAAACTGCAAAAGATGCTTTGTAAAATTTCTATCCTTGTATTTTCAGTAATAAAATGAAATTTCCACATTAAAATCAGTATTTAATCCAAGGTTCTTGCATTCACGTTATATTACCTGTGGCATCAACGGATTACAGAGGATTATTCTTTTGTTCGAGACAAACATTTTCTAAATCTCTACAAAATAATTGTTTTTCACACCCACCTATTTTACCTGCCCAGGGTCTGTAAGAGTGTAACTCTCAAGTAAAGTATGAATGTTCCAAAATACCGATCAGATGTTGAAGTGATATTAAAACTGAAAGGTTACAGATGTCATCTGGTGTAGTGATATCTCTTATATCTACAATATCATTTGCTAAATACTATCACTCTTATCCTGATGTCCTCTAATCACCGATAGCAGATAACGGTTTCACTATCGATCAGTTACTATCGTTCAATATTGAGAAAGGTCAATGTGTTCGATTCCATGTTAAGAGATAAATGTGAATAGCATAAATGTGGGGAGAATTTTTGTTCACAGAATGTATTTATGCAATATATAAATGTACAGTGTGTACGTTTAATAAGCACCAGACGTTTGGTCACACATGTACATGTATGGTCGGCTTCTTGCCTACCTACCTACAATGTACAAATGGCTGTCTACTTTTTGAATATTTATTTACTCAATGTTTATGATGTCTGTATATGTTTGAATGTGTATGTGTGTCTGTGTGTCTGTGTGTCTATGTTTGTCTGTTTGGCTGTATGTCTGTTTGTCTGTCTGTTTGTCTGTCTGTCTGTCTATACAAAAAGTGTGTCTGTGTGTTTGTGTCTGTCTATATGTCTGTAAATATATAGAATAGAACAGAATCTTTATTGCATCCGTTAAGAAAACTACATTTCTTCATTGGATTTGTCTGTCTGTTTGTCTGTATGTCTGTCTGTCTATACAAAATGTGTGTCTGTGTGTTTATGTGTCTGTCTATATGTCTGTAAATATATAGAATAGAATAGAATCTTTATTGCATCCGTTAAGAAAACTACATTTCTTCATTGGATTTTCTGCAGTGTTTGGTGCTAAAACAAACTAGTAAATATATACAAACTAGAGTAATAATAGTTAACAAAATAACAAAATAAGGTTTATAGGAAAGTGTAACCTTTAGTTCAGATAAATGTTTTCGCTGAACACTGACCAAAGACTATATCATCTGTTATATATGCATGTTTACATGTATGTCACTGAACACTGAAAGATTGCCTTTTCCAAAGGAGAGTAATGACTTTCAGTATATGTTCATGACTTTTACCTCTAGACAATCCAAATATAGACTATGGGGAGAGGAGGGGAGGGGAGGGGAGGGGGTATAAGTAATATCTTCAATTTGAACAAACTTTAGTAGTAATCAAGTGTTGTTGCTTCATTGCTACTCCACAGCAGGTTGGCCCTTACTTTTCTGATTTGGCTCCTACTATAACTCTTTGTGAAACCTCTGTACAATGTATGTATATCAGTATATATCTCAGATGGCAAGTCCTCTTTAAACACTAGCTTCTGACCTTAGGTCCTCCTAGCTCAGTTTATAGCTACTGAATACATTCACAAGCACACATGGGACAGCTAGTACTGACACTATGCACTCACATGCAGAACAAAATCCAAAATAATTTCGAGACAGATTTAGGATGTACAATCATTTAACCAGACTGGATATAATTCTGACTCTTCATATTAAATGTTGGAATACAAATGATTTTTATGCCCACATCAATTAACCCTTTCATGACTGGAAACGAGTTTTAAATTTTGGGACCCAATTTATATGAACATTTTCATAGTTATAATAATATTACTTCATTACGAAATAACATTTCTTTAATTCCAGTCTAAAATGAAGCTGATATATGCCAAAAACTTGCATAAAAACAAGAATTCTGTTCAAATAATTTTGGCGGCAAAGTTTTCAGTACTGAATGGGTTAAATTAGTGATTTCATTCAATGCAATAATGGCAGCAACTGTGTAAAAACTAGTACTACCCATGTTTGTTCCACTCACAAATTATCTTTCCATTCAAAATATTGCTGGATTTCCTATTCGCTGTTACAGGGGTTTCTTACAATCTGAACAAAGACCCTACTCCACTATCAGCAAATAAATACATACTGCAGTGCAAAGGTAAATTTTAAATTTTTTATACGATAATTCTTCATGGAATATGAGAATCATCTATCATGTCTTTAGAAATATTTGTAAACATACAAAATATACCTCGTCAATCGCAGAGACTAATCAATCTGGTGGATACTTTATAACAAATATGACAGGAAATCTGCCTAGAAAATTACTTTTTGATACCTAGAGTAGCTACATTTTGTATTACCCAATGACAGCTGGAATATATATTATCAATATTCCATTTAAGTGTAATTTGGTAATATACCTGACAAAGATAATGGTGGTCTTTTTATCTATAACTGTATAATATGAACAAACAGAAATAAAGAGAACTCAAAATGAGAACTGAGAGATGTAAATTGTTAGTCGTGATTTTGGCTTTATAGCCCTCAATGTTTACACAATGTCTGTACATTTTAGAGAATCAGGAATGATGGTTGACATTTTAATACTTCTGTACATTATGTGTATGTAAAATACAATGTAGTACAATGTTTATAATTCTATCAGAGCTGTATTTCACTTTCTGTACAATGACATTGCATGCCACACCCACACACACAAGGTGGGGGGGGGGGGGGTGTTGAACAGAAAAAAAACATAGATACACACCAGACTACCTTGTTGTAATGATTACTAGATGAAATGTTTTGGGTGTATTCATGGCTGTGTTCTCCATCACACAGTCAGCCAGGCAGCCAAACTAGTTTTCCTGAACTGCATGTGAAAACAGTCTGGCTGCCAACATGGTTTCTAATTAAACTAGAGTAAGGACTTTGACTATACTGTGAGTGGAGGTATAAATGGTAATGATACTGTATAGGAACTAGACTATGAGTGGAGGTGTAAATGGTAACGATACTGTATAGGAACTAGACTATGAGTGGAGGTGTACATGGTAACGATACTGTATAGGAACTAGACTAGTGAAAACATTACATGGACTTTAAGAAGGTGTGTCAGTGTAAATACAGAAAAAACACAATGACAAATGCACTCCTTTGGCATGGGGACGAATCACATTGTTTACATTTGGTAGAAATGTATACCTACATACGGTGTACATTGTTAGTATAGCACACATATGTATATACACACATGTACAAAATACCATAGTTGTTTCATCATGCATGCTTAAAATACAGGTTGAAGGGCCTAATGATAATATTATTACATCATGTGCTTGTTCAAGGGCCATATGCATAACACCTTTTAATTGATTTCTATGGAGTATGAACCAATGCTAATAAAATGTTACTGTATCTACTACTTATACACTACCTAGAATTACATTTGTAGGAGTTCTATCCTAAGCCATATAAAGCTTATTTCACTACAAATTTATTTCTATCACAAAGTATTTATCACTGTATATGATTACACAATGTTCTTCCAAGAAAGTTTCCAGCTAATTCTAAATAATAAAATATATGTATTTTATTAAATGACAATTATTCCTAATTGCTTTCAGAAAATTACAACATTTAGTGGCTACTACATGTGTATGCCGAGTGTCCTAGCACAAGGCATATAACAAATCAGGCCAAAACATGTATGTGTTGAGTTTTGCCTCAGTGTATGGGGAGGGGGGAGGGGGTGTTTGACTAATGAATATTCATTACTTTTCATCTGAAGGAAATAAGCAATTGGGAGTCATGAATATTCAGTGTTCACCTAATCCATATTCATGTTCTACTGAAAGTACATTAGATGTGAAAAAGAGTTTTTTTTGCAATAACATGAAATTCAAGTGATGTAAAAATCATGCAATGACTCTCCAGAACCCAAAGTTTATGCAAATACCTATATTTCCTAGAGTGGTGTTCCCCTTTAAAATATTCCAAGGAATGCAGGTATACTGGAAGTCAAGTATTCAAACACAACTTGCTGTCTGGTACATATATATATAGCCTGACTTCAATCTTTGTTTACAAACCTAACTGTCCACACACTATACATTACCAGTTTGTCAAAACACCATTGAAACACAACCCTAGGAAAGCTTGTAAGAAGAGAACCAGTCGGTTTTCAACTACATAATATGGTGAAAGCCATTTTGAAAACGTGGCCGGAAGTATTTCAACAAGTTATTCTAGTTCCATCTCTCATGTAACCAAACAAGTTTCATGGTTACACCTTCAAAACACACCATCAACCCACACCTGATTTCTTTTCTTAAACTGTTAAAACCTTTGGTAATAATGTTCACAAACCAAAACATGATGTAAACCTGGAAAATTTCATTAAAGGCTTATTTTGCTGGAAAACAAAAACACAAAAATAAGTAGTGACTAAAATGCTGTACATGTAAACAATGTACCAGTCTGATAATTAGTAACATGTAGTCTTTGAAATATGGCTGAAGACGATAATATTGCAAAATTTTCTAGTGGTGAAAATATCTAGATTTATAGTATAGTATTCTGATGGAGCAGAATTCTACCCAGCTTGTCCTTATTACAAATATTCAATGTCTTGTATTGTGTAGGGGGGAATAGAGAGAGAGAGCTGACCTTGTTTGACCTCTTACTTTGACAGGAAAAGTTTTATCACAATATTATCTTAATTCTTATCATAACTCAATATAATAATCTATAGCTTATTTCTTTTATCACCTTTCATTGAAACTGATCTGAGTTTGAAGGTCATTTTTCTATGCATCATAGTCAACTGTTCGTCATAAACAAATAATATACAATATATGTACAAGTTAAGCAACAGTTCTATTACTCCCCGACTGTAAGAATATAAATGTTTAGTTCCATACAACAAAAGACAGTGAAAATTATTTACATTTTACAAGTCATTGGAAAATAATTCTCTTCACTAGGATGTCTTGGTGAGAAAAAAAGTCTAGTGATGGACCAGCAACTTGTTTTGCATTCCAAGTTACTTCGTAATGACATACCAGCATATTGTACTTATTTTCATCTGTATTCCATTTATAGTGTATGTATCTAAATCTAGTACAAATTGATGGCAATGACCCCTTAGATCCTTCACACTGTTCAATCTGAACCAAAAATGTCTCTCCTCTATGAACGTTTAGACTTCTGCTTTTCAAGGTTTGAAGGGTTGGCCAGAAAATGGGCACAAAATTCTTACTGTGTTTTAAATCTACCCACTGTGTCCGATGATGTCAGTGGCGTCATGATGTAACCTGAATGTTAAATGAATCTACATTGGTCGACAAAATCAACTGAGCCAATCACAAATGGATATAGACTACATGATGGACTTGGACATATCTACGTGTAAGTGGGGTTGAATCATAATGGTGTGAAATTGTAAACTTGAATACAAAACTGTCAGCATACATCTAAGCATGAGTGGAAATGATGATGATAACCAGCACAGAGTATTTAAGTTACCCCCTTCTAAAAATTTGTATCAAAGCTTTTGTTAGTAACTTTATCCATTTTTCAAGCATCTTTAGTACAAATTTAAATCTAATTTCATTATGTCTATAACATATACCTGTATTTCTTTTACTTTTTTTTTAAATCTTAAATCTCAAATTTACTAAAACATCACATGCAGCATGACTCACTCAACTAAAATTCATAGGAATAACATAAGACAATGCAACAATAAATACAATAAACGTGTTATCAAACTCACCATAAATCCAACAGAGATGCCAAAATCAATTCCTGATAGGTATCAATGAAAGATGACCCCAAATTACCTCCACATCTGCTTGTATGTTAGTAAATACTAGTTTCTAAAATGACTTCAATTCCTAACAACTTTCTCGCAAGTGTTGTCTCTCAGTATCGCTGCACTAAAATAATCAATATCATTATCACCCTATGAATGGATCTCCCCTAAATTCAGGGCCATTTCCAAGGTAAAGTCTAAAGACAAAAAACTTCCCAAGGTTGATGCTCACACAAAAAAATTACCATAACGTAAACAAAACATGCAAATTTCATGTCTTACGGCCATGTATTCGATTAATAAACAAAAAAGTCTAAAAGGTCATTTAAAAGTCATTTTCTGATGACACAATTTTCACACAGAGGTTAACTCCATCATCAGTAGAATTTGTTTGAATCCTTCATCATTACATGCCTGATAGATTCGGGTTTTTCAATGTCTACAGCTCATTCACACCGAATTAGGCTCATTCATTCTAATGTTTTTTTCTCTAAATGTCTAACTTCAGACTGACAGTCGAAAGAGTGATTGCGACCATAAAAAGGAAAATTGCTGACATGGAGTAATATCCTAAAGCATTTTATTTTACTTGAAGAATTTCTTTTTTCTTCTCTGAAAACGAGGTGTCCTTGAGGAACACTGAAATATTGACTTTTGGTAAACTGCTACAATAGCATAAAGAATTTGGTATGGGAAGTAAGGGGAGTTGAAATGTAATCAGTTAGACATACTTGATACATATACTAGTCTGTAAGGTACAATGTAAGGTGTGACAGGGTGCCCTCACACATCAGTCAACCCCTCCCATGGGCGGAACGACACGACATCTTGCAGTCTAGATTACATATATGTACTAAATATATTGGCTACAATATATTTCTGATAAATTTCAACAAAATGGTAATCAAACTCATAATTTATCATTGCTTCTTTGGGAAGTCAAATTTTAAAGGTAAATTGACCACAAATAAAATTTCATTTCTCATGAAATTCTGCATCTTTATTATTCCAATATTAGTCATGAACACTGCAGTTAAGTAGGACATTGTAAAAAATATTACTAACTGGACACGGTTTAAAAGTTCAATTCAGTTCCATATTAGCTGTATTCATCTCTTTTTACATTTGCACTCTAGTTACGAAGTAGTGCATTGCACTGCAGGCAAAATTCTGCTTATTCATATCTTCCATCATTTTTAGTTAGCAGCACAGTTGAATTGTTAAACCAATAAACAGAAGTGTGAAATAACCCTGCAAATTATCAACACTTTTAATCTAAAACTTAGAATATCGCTATCAGCTCTGTCTTTAGACCTGCCATTTATCTATGCACTACTGTAGAGACATTGTGATTCATCTGTACCACTCAACTCTATCATTACTTTCAGTTTGTATATCACTTGTAATTATGGTACATTCAAAATTGAAAAGCCAATTTGATGACATCCACTGGGCAAAAATGATTGCCATATTGTCGCCACAAAAAACTGAGTTGAACTAACAAAGAAAAATTGGAAGAATTCTGGAAATTTACTATTTGTAAAATGTTTACAAAGATCAACTGAAAGAATATACATGTAATTATAATATGTAAAAAAGGTAGCAAAGGAGTCTGGAAATTATAATATCGAGGGAGTCTGGAATCCTTTCAAGGTTGGATTAATTATCGTTATTAAATTGTATGCATTGTATCATTAATTGATTTGGATAACGTACATACAGTAACGGATCACTAAATACAAAAAAAAACATTACTTGTACGATATCTGTAGGGAAAGCCTTTCAAGCCCTCTCATATGTCGAAGACAATTATATTGGAACATGTTGACTTACACATATTGTTATTACACATGTTCAGTTTTAATAAGAAGAAGCCCTGTGGATGCAGTCTGTACTATTACTAATACATATATACATCCACAGTTAGTTGCCAAACCTTTCTTTGTTAAATTTTACATCAAGATGATCTACATCTAAAATTAGCAAACGGTCTGAAGGGGTTGTTATAGCAAGTGCTATTAACTAATTGGTCTTTTCAGATGTTCAGGGATGAATTCATCACTGTCTGTCTGAACATGGTTTGAACAAAACAGATCACAATACCAACAACACTGTATACTGCAATTGCTCTCATCTGCATACGCAATTGTTAAATGCATCAATAGTTCCTCAGCAGAGCAACAAACTAGCCAGACCATGATACATGATTCAAACCAGGGTTCTTCCCAGGATAAATTGCAAGGATTGTGGGTAATTTGCATATTAATCTACATATGAGTACTATGGTAATTTGCATATTGATTACATAATGATTGGCATATAATATGCATGTCTTAAACATTGAAACATATTCTGATGTGTGTTACACAGTATATTCTTATTTGACACATAAACACATTAGACATTGGGATCAGCTATTTCATACAAAAGTATTGTTATGATTTTATCATTCAAAGATTACTAAAACTCAAGGACAGAACACTTTTGAAGCAAGATAAAAACCTTGGCAGCCTTGGTAGCAGGGATGGTGTTTGCACCATGCTTTTTTCTTTCGTGGGGAGAACACTGCAGACGTTTTGACTAATTTGGTCCTAAAAACGGATATGTTTGACCCCATCATATATGATATATTAAATGTCTTTCACCTATTCATGACATACGTATTTTGTACGTACATCCACTAAAATACAAATGTAATACTTATAATACATGTTCATGTACCTACCAGGGTGCCTGCTACAAAAATGGAGAGAAAAAAATTTGCTATGGGTCAAAATGATAAAAAAATATTTTGTTTTGTTTTGGTTTTTTCTTTTGGGCAATGGTAGAAGAATGTGATTCACCACATACATGTAGTGTGGATAGGGGAACACCAAATGTTGGTACACCACACATCAACTTGTCCGATAGAGACAGCATCCTGGTGCTAACAATCCAAGGGTTATTCAACTTATTGGGACCAAGATATATGAGCACTGAACAACTAACAAGTGATAAATATTGTCTTAATATGGCAATGATGATTTCCTTTTTATTCAATTACATTATAACTTTGTATGCTAAAGTTATGTAATTCAAGTCACACTCTCCATACAAAGTAAATATATTGTCCAAACTGTATGCACTACATTAACCTCTGGAGGCTCTAGTTCATTCTCTTGTACATGTATTACACGTCAGCAGGGATTCTTGGCTAGCTGCTAGCTAGATAGTACACATGATTAGTCTAGTAACAGATCAGATGCTGGGCTAGAAATTGCTGCTGGAATTATCAAAAAGCAACAATACGTAAGTGTAAATAAATCTAGATCCTTCATGTGAACCTATTTTGAAATAAAGTTATAAATAATCTATTTTCTTTTAAATGATAACTAATTTATCTAAGTTCATAGACTGAAATTCAAAATTCTTTATATTTGTTTTAGACCTATAGATCTACAATGTACCTATAATCTACTTATGGAGACATTTTCCTCACTGCCATAACAACCTTCCACTTATTTACAATAGACTTGTCAGGTGCTACCTCTAGGTGGTCACTTGATCCATAGACCCTCCTGGAGGGTCTATGCTTGATCAGATGGCTTGTAGCTCTGGATGTATATGCTACAAGGTTCGACTCGTCTTCCCTCTCCGCTAAGGGTCCTCCCTATCTCTAACGACGAGACTGCGAATGGATTTCATTCACATGGATTTTGGGAATAAAACCACTCATACCCTTGCTAATGACGATATAAAATACAGAAATGGACTTTAAATCACTAAATTCAACCCCCATCTTGTCTATTCTGTCAGTTCTTGTCTTTGGCCGACACAAAATTGTACTTGAACATTTAATATTTGTACTGAGTAAGAGCACGACACAACACGACTTCAAAACTGATCACACTAGTACCTAGTTCACCCCAATTTTTGGTGGATCGCAAGAAACAGCAGTGCATTAGTGGCTGCTGGCATGTCAAATTGGCTTAGAGGACACACTGTGAGTACCCTAGATTTTTTAGAAAATCGTGCCAAACCACTTACTTACTGGAGACACTGTACTTAAAAGACTCAGTTAGTCAGTAACACAGACAGACAAATCATTCTCCTAACTGTTACAATAGAAAAGGACTTATGTATGCATATCACACACCTATCTTCTTTCAGTATGCACATGCATCCATCAAAGTAATTTCTCCAATTTCAGGCCAACATTGGTCAGGCAGGGGCTAAACACAGCGATGGCCTCACATGCCAGAGTTTATCTTTTCTTGGTGTTGTTATTTTTTGCTAAGCTTAGAACGATTTCCTTCATTAAGAGCATTACTTTAGACCAATTCTGTTAATGTGGACGACCTACACAGGAAAACATGTTTTGAAGTTTTAAATACGCCTACGGCAATTTTGCCATATATCACAGCTAGCACACATTGCTGGGTACTCTTCAGTTTCATGTCTTCCATTCAACTGCAAAACTCTAATAATAACTGATCACAATGATTTAACCGTGTAATATTTAATATGTGTCACCCACAGTGCAGGGTAGGGCACATAGTTTTCTCAACTTCATTGAGTCACTTATTATGTAATTTCGGAGTATCGGGTCACAATGCGTGTCTTTCCTTGGCTGTCACCCGACGTTTATGTACTATTTTTAACAACTTCGTGTCAACACATTACGTGCACTAATATAGGAAAATATATCGCTAGGTGT